>NC_142930.1:67527249-67688499 GCF_046866305.1 Octopus bimaculoides
TAGTTTTTGTGTGTAGCAAATGCTCAGGAGCAATAAACAATGAAAATGTGCAGAGAACAGCTTCCATCACTTTCCAGGGGAAAACACTGCAAGTAGTTGATAGCTTCCGTTACCTAGTCAGTAGCGGGGGTGGATACTCTGAAAGTGTAGCTGCTAGAATAAGAATAGCCTGAACAAAGTTCAGAGAGCTCCTACCTCTGCTGGTGACAAAGGGCCTCTTGCTCAGAGTAAAAGGTAGACTGTATGACGCATGTGTATGAACAGCCATGCTACATGGCAGTGAAAAATGGGCTGTGACTGCTGAGGGCATGTGTAAGCTTGCAAGGAATGAAGCCAGTATGTTCCGATGGATGTGTAATGTCAGTGTGCATACACGGCAGAGTGTAAGCGCCCTGAGAGAAAAGATGGACCTAAGAAGCATCAGATGTGGTGTGCAAGAGAGATGACTGCGCTGGTGTGGTCATGTGTCGCGAATGGATGAGGACAGCTCTGTGAAAAAGTATCCCACCCTAGCAGTTGAGGGAACCTGTGGAAGAGGTAGGCCCAGGAAGACCTGGGATGAGGTGGTGAAGCACAACCTTCGAATATTGGGCCTCACCAAGGCAATGACAAGTGACCAAGACCTTTGGAAATATGCTGTGCTTAAGAAGACCCGGCAAGCCAAGTGAGACCATAACCGTGCCCTATGCCAGTGCTGTATAACCAGCCCATTTAAGAGTACCCTTCAACCATTGGACAATAAACTACGCTTGCGAAGACCTGTTGAGGCAAGTGAAATCGTTGTCGTGGTCGATGACAGTATCACCTGATTGGCACCCGTGCCAGTGGAATGTTGAAAGCACCATTCGAGGGTGATTATTGCCAGGGCCGCTGGCTGGCTCCCGTACTGGTGGCACGTAAAAAGCACCATTCGAACGTGATTGTTGCCAGCATCGCCTGACTGGCTTCTGTGTCGGTGACACGTAAAAAACAACATTCAAGCGTGGTCGTTGCCAGTGCCGCCGAACTGGTTCCTGTGCAGGCGGCAAATAAAAAGCACTATTTGAGCATGGCCGATGCCTGTATCGCCTGACTGGCCCTCGTGCCGATGGCACATAAAAGCACCCACTACACTCTCGAAGTGGTTGGAGTTAGGAAGGGCATCCAGCTGAAGAAACTTTGCCAGATCAGACTAGAGCCTGGTGCAGCCTTCTGGCTCGCCAGCCCTCAGTCAAACCGTCCAACCCATACCAGCATGGAAAGCGGACGTTAAACGACGACGATGATATGATGATATACATACATACATAGATATACATACATTCATATATATATATACATACGTACATATACATATATATATACATACATAAGGTGAGTCAAAAGTAGCGCCCAGTTTCCTGAAAGTCATACCTTTCTTTGTTTTGCGGGTTATTAGTGAAAGCTTTGAAAGTTATTAAATATAGATCGTGTATCATGTTGTTAATACCCTTTAAAATCCCAACCCGTAAAACAAGAATTAGGAGTCAAAAGTATCTCCTAATTGGGAACTCGTACGTATCAATAATAAACAGGAATTGGTCGCTGCTTTTGACTCACTCGATATGTGTGTGTGTGTGTGTGTGTGTGTGTGTGTGTGTGTGTGTGTGTGTGTGTGTATGTGTGTGGAAACCTTGCCAAATCTGGTGCAGCTTCCCGGCTTACTAGTTTTCAGTCAAACCGTCTAACACATACCAGTTTGGAAAACGGACGTTAAATGATGATGATGATGATGTATATATATAAAATACAATATAATGTGGCTATAGGGTCAGGCACGACTGTGTGGTAAGAAGTTTGCTTCCCAATCACATGATTCCAGATTTAGTTCATCTGCGTATTAGCATTCCTTCGGTGATGGTCTCACGAAAGTGAAACTGAAAATCGATTTTGTTGTATCTAATTCTTCGAAAATTTCTGTAAAAAGAAATTATTTCCTCAATTTTTTTCCTCAGCTGACACACAGACCTACACACACACACACACACACACACACATTAACATAAGTTGGTTACAGTCCCAGGACTGAAACATAAAAGAATAAGCGATTCGTGAAAAGAAAAGAAAAAACGATGTGTACTTAGGCACGGACATGTGTGCGTATATCTGTGTATAAGTGAATGTGTTCGACTGTTCAACTTGTTCGTGGGTATAAAAGACAATGGGTATCCGTATGTTTGTGTGTACGCCCGTGTTTCACTGTTCAACCGGGAAAAAAAAATTAAAGCAATAAAAAAGTTTTTACAGAAATTGGATAAAATAGAACGATTTTCATTTCACTTTCGTGAAACCACCTCTCGTGTATCTGTATGAATGCATGTACGTATGCATATAAGTTCTGACTATTTTCCTTAATTCAATTTAATATCTGCCGCTTAGTTTGTGTCTATTTATTCACAGCGCTTGCCAAACCCAAACGTTTGTGTGTATGTGTGTGTGTGTGTGTGTGTGTGTGTGTGTCTGTCTGTCTGTCTATGTGTGTGTGTGTGTGTGTGTTGCGGGTACCTGTGCGACTGTGTGCACGCGCGCCTGCGTGTGAAAGTAGTACGTTTGCATTTGTGGCTACTGCTGTTTTGAATGTAAATATATCTTCGTGATTTATCGGTAGCCAAGCTACTTTTCATTGTGTTTTTAATCGAACATTTCTCTAAGCTACTAATTAACGACTCGTTGAAACTTATCTAAAATCTATACATTCCTATACACACAATCAGAAATTATTATAAATGTTAAAAGGCAATAACAAGAATAAACAAAATTATCAAACCTGTTCTTTTTTTATTCCAGATAATTCTTCATCATTGTTAAGTCGAGGGAAAGGGAGGGGATCGCGTCTTCTTTTGAACGATGACATGATTGACTTATCAACGTTACCCTAAAAATACTATACTTTGGTATCTTTACTTATATTTTCATTTGTGACATATACTAACTCGATTCTTTCGTTGAAAGTAAAAATAAGTGGTTTACATGATTATTATTACTTCTAACAACACATTTTCTATATGAGTCCTTCTTCCCACTTTTTGTGTCTAGGCATTTTGAGCTGGACTCTCCTGAAGTTAGTTTCTAAGGACAACCGAAGTAGGACAACAAACAATATAGTAACGTTTCCTAGGTGAATGCTGTAAACAATCTGGTTGATATTTGAGTTGAAAAAGTTGGTTGCTAAAAAGCCAGCTACCTGACTTGAATAGTTTATAAGTCATTCTTTTCTCTGGGTAAAAACAACTGACAGATTTCTGTTGCATAAACAGAACTTGAACCAATTTACGCGCGCGCACGCACGCACGCACGCACGCACGCACGCACGCACGCACGCACACACACACACACACACACACCATACCTGGCACTTAAATATTTATGACAAGGTTACTGGCTGAATAATTGCTCATAAAAATGATCAATTGTAGTCATTTCGTTTTACCATTAACATTTTTGAAACTTTTATTGATTTGCACTCTTAGAGGAAACTTTCTTTTTTTGTTATTCATGTTTACAAGTGTGACTGTAAAGTTTTAAATCTCAAAATCTTCCAGTCATATTCAAGGGTATTGTCGAGTTTTCATTTTCTATTGAAAAACAAGAATTAAGAAAAATTTTAATGCCTTATAAATGTCTGTGTTCCACGTCGGGTCACCATTATAGACGATTAGGTTGTGGAATCATCTAACGTGACTCTACTCAGAAAGCTGTAATATCATTTGACAAGAACATGGTATAAAGAAATACTTGGAACGAGGTGGTAACTTTAAATACCTTTAATGTGGACCTCACACACACATATATATGTATATATGCAAGCTGAATGATAAATGGAAATGGCTGATGAACATTTATTCATATATCTACATGCATCTGCGTGATTTGTATGCTTGCTGTTAACTAAGGTGAGGTAGCTCACGAACAACGATATGTTAGAACCTATGCAGTGTTGTTGGTGCTGTGTAGTGATGTTGACGACGTTGGTGAGAGACATCATAGATGGTGGCGACGAAGATGAAGGTTACTGTAATGCTGTTGGACGAGAGTTGTCTGGCGACGTGGCTGGAACTGGCTGTCATGTGGTCAGTGGTTAGACCTTAGAAGGTCTGAAACCAACAGTATTTTATTAATTTGGCCATGAAAGCCGTGCATAGTTGAGGACAGCACAAAGTGGGGACAAAAAACAAAACGAATGGAAAGGATGCATTAAATGTAATGAAAGATGAAATGAAGCCGTTCGGCCCCCACCTCCGAGCGACTTCATTGAACTTGTTAATACAATTTCTTTTTTAAGACACAAGTTTACAACACCATCTGTAACACCATTTGCAACAGCTAATTTCCACTTTTACGCGGAATATCTTTATTATATTTCTTTAAACTATCAAAATAGCTTACCCGTTCTGGCATTGTACTGGAGTTTATTTTCTTGACCCACCATTCAAAGTCTTCCTCATAATCCTTTAATCTCGTAAGATACATCGGGTCCACTACCGCACAGCGAATGTACTCGGACAACCCCGTTACTCCTGGTATGTTCACTATTATCGCTGCGTCCCACGAGCCTATCTCATTATAAGTTATTCATTTTGTTTGGTGTACAGTACGATATATGCTTGTGTTTGTCTTCGTGTCAGGTGGGGTATGAGAGGGTTGGTGTCTGCAGGGAGTGGTTGGTGTAAAATGAGTGTGAGTGGGAGTCGGGTAGGTGTGGGATGGGGGTCATCATTTACGTGTACTTTTTTCTTCTCTTTCTTCTTTTCTTCCCATCCGTTCCTTTCCTCGTTCACCACCTCCTCGACGCTGGTACTGGTTTTCGTCGGTGGCGAAGTTGCAATTTCCTTCTCGCTCTCGTGTTTCTCTTTATCCTTCACGAGTGATGGAGGTCAGTCCGCATGAAAGGCCACATTTTTAGCACCACGGGATCCTTCCTTCCACTCTAACTCTGAGTATTACCTCTCCGACCGTGATGGCTTCGACCATGTTTTCGATGTCTTCCGTGGCCGCCTATACTATCATGTTTGGGTTTTGTCCTTGCCAGTTCCTGTGGGGAATTTTGGTGACCTGAAGGACTACTATCTTCTCCTCCATGCCCAGCAGTATGGCAGCTGCTAGCCAGGCTACATCAATTTCTAGGGGTATCTCTTCTACCCTAACCCTGGAAGCACGTCTCCCAAAGTATACCGGTAGAAGCACCGCTTCATCTGATTTTAACGGTGTTGCTGAATGCAGCCTGGCAGTAGCTACTTCCCGAAACTGCACCTCCACTGTTCCAAACTTTTTTCTTCTGGCAAGGTAAGAAATCCCTTGCCAGATTGGTTTAAGTGCCTTTTCAACTTGAGCCGTCGACATGACTTCAATTTTCCTGGTTGCTACTGAGTACGTCCTGTAAATTATTGTTTTTTTTCTTGCTTTTCCTTTAAAACTTCTTTAGCGGGGAACACTTTCACTTCGTTCCCCTCCCTTTTAAGGGGAATTGAGAGTAGTAGAAGCGGTGAGTCGAGGGATGAGTGGGAAGGGGTAGGGTGGGTATCATTGCTAGGGTGACGTCGTTGTTGGGTTTGACAACAGATGTTATTAATCAGGAATGGTGGAGGCAATATAACTTAGAAAGGTAAGTAGATACGATGAGAGAAGGGGTGGGGTATTAAAATGAAGGAAAGGGATCTAGTTATAGAATGCCGGCAGGGAGGAAATTCGAAGAATGACGGCAAGGGGAGAATACTGAAGTAGGTAGAAAGTTATGAGAATAACTAGAGAGAGTGGGCAAAGAGAGAGAGAGAGAGAGAGAAAGAGATGGGTAGGTTGGTAGCAATAGCAGGGGGTAGGTAGTGATAAGTAGTTCTGGTTGAGAATAAAGCTAGTAGGAGGTAAGGAAGTAATTCGAAGTATAAGGGTGGAGTGACGGTATAAGAGGATGTGCTAGGTAGGAGAAATATGCAAAGAGTGTATATATATATATGTATGTGGGGGGGGGGGGAAGACAGACAGAATGAGAAAGTATAAGTAGAAGGGATATGTTGCTAATACGGCTAAGTTGTAATTTAAGGTTGTATTGTAATCAGGGGAATTATATAGACTTTACATAATGAGCGAACGATCAATAAAATTTGTGTCTACATGAAACGATTACATCTGAGAATCTAGTGAGTAATGAAGAGTTTTTGGTGGCGGAGGACGTCGAGTGATTCCCTTAAACACATCTTACAAATTCTGAGGATTGTGCTGTACAGGGGAGCCTCGCACATAATGGACGAAAGTAGAGCATAGGGAATATTTGGGGATCTGAGATTATATATATAAATTGCTAGAAAGGCAGATAGCTTAGAGGTTCAACTAGAGAAAGAATTCGTGTGTGCTCGATAGCGACACTTGAAATCGACTGTGCTGCCAATGTAGATCCTTGCTTAATGGGATCATCCTACCAACACTGTGGTTGAAATTGATCCATGCAGAGGTCTGATTCGTATGGTCACTTACTACCAAAGAAGTACGGGAGGTATTATCAGTACCGGTGTTAGGCTGGGAAGGGTGTCACCGCCGTTATATGTGGTCATATTACCCTTTAAATCACTACAATATACCAACGTCCTATCCAATTACATTACACTTACCCTTAATAGCATCGTCCCCGGTGTCTCTATTAGAAGTTCCAACTCATCAGCAAATGAAGACATATTTAACAATCATGCCTCGTATTGTAACCAAGCTCTCCAGATCAGTGGTTTCCGCGGAAAGATCTATCTTATTGTAACTCATGTCCATTAGCCGGAAATCTTTTATAATTGGATAGGACGTTGATATATTGTGGTGATTTAAAGGGTAATATAGATTTGCATCTAAATCGAGAAACTGAGAAATTAGCTACTTAGATGTTATTTCAAAAGAGATAGGTTGTAATTTTTATAGAATCTAGAGGACTTTCCGAATGCGTTTAATTGGCGTTCGAGATAAACCGATGGCTGTGAGGAGTGCACCATCTCTGTAGAGACCTCCGAAGCGTTTGGGGGAAGTGTTGGTTATTCTGGGAAAGAAGGAAAAGGTTAACTAGGTCAGTAACCTTGACGTGATCCAACGTTGGGTGGTGGTTGCTTGCTGCTGATGATGATATGCGTGAGGCTGCGTTTAATGAGGCAACAACACAATACAAATAAGTAAATCATATTTCGAATTGGTCAAAAATTATATCAAACTTCACATCAATTAACATAACTGTAAGAGATATATTGTAACCTACATGTTAAGCTGGATACAAAAACTTGGTACTGGAGCTTGACTAAACATTAGAATCTGTACACATCGATTTATATTTGCCAGATATAACACATATCCAGGTTGAGCATGAAATCGCTAAAATGACTATGTATGCAGCAAAGAAGCGTGTGAAGCGGATAAGTTTGGCACACTGAAAGTTAACGCTCAAACAAACCCTGTTTATAACCCGAGCATCGAGAATATTCTAGCAGGATCTAGAATGGTCTATCACGTGAAAATTGGCTGCTGACTGGCTAATAACTCGACCTTTCACTTGAACAGGGTTGAGTGATATCGTGGTTTAAACTCCATAATGTGACGACAGTTTCGAGTCTCGCTACATTCACACACAAGAACAAAACTAATTAAAAATGAAATAAATTCTTTCACTTCTCCTTTTAACAGATAAAGTCTATAAAAACTCAATAATTTAACAAGTCTTTCTTTGTCTAGGTTAACATCACCTCAATTCTGGAACTTGTGAAATTGTCGAAGGATGGTGAGAATAAACTTTGACTTTGTTCTGGGACAGAGGTTATCAGAATCTCAGACGACGTCCCCACTCCTTGCGATCACAGGTTTTCTTAACTCCTCTCCTCGTTTTAAATTACTATCTAGAAATATTTTCATCATTATATCGTTTGAGAATCATTCTACTCTCTAAAGATAGATACTTCGCGCTATATCATACATCCTTGACATTCCGGTGGAGGTAGGGTTTATTGAAATCGTAAGCAGAACGGAATAAGACATTGAAACACGGAGTGTTTTGTTGTTGGTACATCATATTTTTCCAAACTGTGACATTTGAGATGCTCGCGAGAAGCTGAGTCGAAGAGAAATCCAAGATGAGAAGTCACAGGAATAAAAGACACGGTATTACATAAGGTATTTTCAATCTATATATATCACGTTTTGTCAATAAACGACTGATTTAAATTTTGTGTTTCATTTTCTTTAAGAAATTGAATAAAAGGTTTTTTGTGGTTTTACGTATAATATCACATATATAAATTGTGTAAAAGCCATGTATCGTTAGTTAATTGTTGATTTAAAATATCTTTTGCTTTATTACTTTGTTTATAGTGGTGACATCACCTTGGGGGAAGCAAAGGGGTTAGCACGGGACCGCCAGTGATGTAGAACACTGGTGGACCTGGTCGGTTCTACGCATGATGACTTCTCTGGGACCACTAAGTTGAGATGACCCCAGCCCTATCAAGCAAGAGCGTGAAGCAAAGCAAGCAAGCAAAGTAAAGTTTATTATTTTGTTTATAGTATTTAAATAAAATGTGACTTCTTTTTCCATTCACTTTTCTTTTTCTAGGCTAAAATTGTGACTTCTTCCCCTGTGACTATATATGGACATCCTGTTGATAAGCTGCTTTGACTTCGTTGGCATTCCGTCTCACCGAAGTATCAGACGATATCCGTATACTCAGCCGTTCAAGTGGCTTAATCACACGGTTACCTGGGTAATGCTGTTATTATTTTGGGGTGCCTGACAGAGTTTACAGGAGAATACCAGTATCTCCTGGTGCGATGTATGATTGAAGGGTAGTGGAGGCACAAGATTAAGTGGTTAGAGTACTCGGCTCAAGACTGTAAGGACGTGAGTTCGATACTTGGCGATGCGTTGTGTCCTTGAGCAAGACACTTTATTTCACGCTGTTCCAGTCTATTCGGCTGCAGAGAATGAGTTGTACTTGTATTTCAGCGGGTCAGCCTTGTCACATTTTGTATCACGCTAAATCTCTCTGAGAATTACATAACGGGTACGCGTGTCAATGGAGCGCTTAGCACGTTAATTTCCCAAACAGGCTCTTCCGTTCATCGGATCAGCGAGAACCTTCGTTGTAGTAACCGACGGAGGAGTGCCAAGATAGTGTCAGTTCCATTTTATTTTATTTATTTTCTGATTACATTACTTTTTTTACCTCCTATTCCCTGCGCAGGGAATAGTTCCGGAAGGAACACGGGAAGAGTCTCATGCGCATGCGTGGAATTCAACATCTAAACGTTCCCGCTCTTTTCATGCTCTTTTCTCGCCGGCCGACGAAGAGGTAACTCAGGTCCAACAGAGCTCTCTCACATGAGCGTGGTCGTATCAAGCTGTGTTTCCAACATTCCAACTCTGGGGACAGCTCACAACAACATTCCGGCGTCTCAGCAACCATGCCTATTTCCTCGGTAAATAAATATTGTTGTGTTGATAGTTCAGAGTCAGCGTTACGTTATTTCTTCTAGAAATTAATATAGGAAAGCGGGTGTTCACCTAATGGTGTATAACCACTTTCCTATATAGTCATAATAAACAAATTGTAAATGACCGTATGTGTATGTATGTGTGCATGCGTAATGCGTGCCTGTGTGTGTGGTGTGTATGTGTGTATATATATTCTCCTTGTTTCTTTCTGTGTTCCATTCAGTTGAAGAGCGTAGGCTCGAAACGTCAAAGACTTTCTCTATTCCCGAGCGTTAAACTAATACATCCATTTGTTGTTTACACCACCTGTCTTTGTTGTTTTTTTCGTAAATTCTCCCATATATATATATATATATATATATATATATATATATATATATATATATATATATATATATACATATATATATATATATATACATATATATATATATACATATATATATATATATATATATATATATATATATATATATATATATATATATATATATATATATATATATATATATATATATATATATATATATATAAAACTCCTTTTTCTTTTCTCGCTCACTAAGAACAAACTTCCACACTTCGTTTTCTTTCCTACTTTTATTAAGAGTACTTAAAATAATCAGTAATAATATTATTTAATATCTAAACACTCTACAGACCATAAATAAATAGTTCATAGGTAAAATAGGGAAACACGATGCAACAAATTAGTTGAAAAAAAAATACCTCATGAAATAATTGAATAAATATTTACGTAAAATATATTTCAAATTATGAAATTATATATATGATACACACACACATGTATGCATGTATGTATGTATGTATTATGTATTATGTATGTCCATACACAAGTGTGCCTCCTATCGACTTTGTTTCCTCATAATTTACAGAAAAATGAATATTTTTAATGAAATCTACAAATAACTTTCAAATGGTGTAGGTTACGATTATATCAGAATTTGTTGGGAAAGGCTTTTTCAGAGGGAAAGGTGGGGGAGAAGATTAGGATAATTCACAACATTGCTTCCTTTTAACTTTTAGAAAAATGGCTATTTTTTTGGTTTTAGAAATTTTCTAAACACACTTTTCAGATGGTGTATATTACAATTATATTGGAAATTTAACGTTAAAATAAATGGTGGACGAACACACATACATACATTTTTTTTTCAAGTTTTATTTTATAGATATGTACCACCATGTATATGTGTGCGACTACAAAGTTGTTTTTTCTTTTTTTTTTTTTTTTTTTTCAGTGTTAAATTTCAAGATAATCTTAAAACATTTGTAGAAAATTTCATTGAAAAGTATCCATAATTCTGAAAGTTGTGAGGAAACAACGTCGTGGGGGCGGGGGTACATTTGTATAGGTATGCTTATGTATGTATGTATGTATGTATGTATGTATGTATGTATGTATGTATGTATGCATGCATGTATTCATTTATGTATGTATGTATGTTTTCTAACGTCCTGTACCCGGATATGCATCTATATATACATGTAGCTGTAGGTATGTACATATATGTATGTAGACATGCATATGCTTATATATCATATGTATGTATGTATGTATGTATGTATGTATGTATACTACCACCGAAGGAAGACATTACTTTATAACAGGGAGGGGCGTCAAATCAAGTTTAGGCATATTTTAGAAGCTTCTAAATCTTGACTGCGTATCCTGGCGACTTACACAGGTGGTGTAACAGAGTTGCTATGGGGGTGTTCGTTATTCTAACAATATACTCATAAATAAACTTCTAAGCTTTTAAAATTATAAGACTTTTTCTCTGCAATCCATGATTCCTTATTGAACGGATTTGATTCCAGCCCAAATGTAGAACAAAAATATACCAGCAAAAGTTAGTCATGTATTCATAAATTCACAAAGGTAAACTTCATATTTTCTCAGATATTTTCTGTTTTGAATTAGATTATTCCGCATACCTACACAATTGTATCCTACCGACTTTGTTTCTTGACCACTTTTAGAAAATTGATATTATTTTGGCAATGAAATTTTCTACAAACACCTTTCATATTAATCCGATAATGTCGAAATTTAATATATATATAAAAAAAAAAAAGAAGACAGAATAAAGAGAAAAACTATTGGTCGCGCATATAAACTGATAGATCATATATCTTACAAACCGAAACTTCCAATTCTGAATAAAATTGTGATATATATTATTAGTATGTATATGTGCGCGCCTACCATTTTTGTTCTTTTTTTTTTGCATTAAATTCCGATATAATCGTAATCTAAACGTCTGAAGGATACTTTTTTTTATCTTTCATTTGTTTCAGTCATTCGACTGCGGCCTTGAAGGACTTCAACCTCAGTACTAATTTTTTGCTAAAATTCTGGTACCTATTTAATTGGTCTATTTTGCCGACCTGCTAAGTTACGGGAACGTAAACAAACCAACACCAGTTGTCAAGCGGTGTTAGTACCTGTCATATACAAACACGCATACTTACACACACACACACACATACATATAATGGTTTCTTTCAGTTTCCAATCTACCAAATTCACTCACAAGGCTTTGGTCGACCCGGAGCTATATTAGCAGACACTCAGCCAAATTGCCTTGTCGTGGGATTGAACCCGAGACCATGTGGTTGGGAAGCAAGCTTCTTGCAACACCGTCACACCTGCGCTGGCAGAAATATCATTTAAAAAATACCCTTTTTTTCTGAAAGTTATGAGGAAATAAAATCGATTCGCGTGAATTATCAGAAACTCCTCTCCCCATCTTCAAAGACACCTTTTGATAGCAGGTACAGTTGTAATCATGATCTACACAATCTGAAAGGTGTTTATTAGAAATTTCATTAGAAACAGGGCCGTCTCTAAGCCCCTGCAACCCATGCGATCGCAGGAGGCCTCCGCATTTGAGAGGGTCCCATGTTAAGAGCAAAGTACATATATGAGCTATCTATTTACTGAAAATTTCAAGCCCGACGAGTAAAAAAAAAAATACGAGGGTGTACCGTAAATAAACAACTTCAACAGAAAAGACAAGAAAAAGAAGTAATGGTGACGAGAGGTGGGGATGTATAGAAACATACACACACAGGCATACGTACACACATTCATACATACTACACACACATATATACGACTGGCTTTTTATCTGTTTCCGTCTACCACGTCCATTCACAAGGCTTTAGCCACCTCAGAGTGAAAGAGATGGATAGATAAATAGACGTGTACCAAACACTAATACGTCTCTTAATCTCGCCCTCTTTCTCTCTTCATTTCTCTCTCTCTCTCTCTCTCTCTCTCTATATATATATATATATATATATATATATATATATATATATATATAAATGAGAATGTGTGTCTGTCTGTCTGTGTGAATCCCTAAAACTCGAGAACTACACAACCAATTTCATTCAAATTTTACACATGCCTTACTTAGGGTCCTGGTTGTGTTTTAGTCAAAACAAATGTTTAACTTCTTGCATAGTTCGAGCCCACAGCAACATAATATCTCCTCCACTATTTAAGTATTACGTGTCAAAAGTGAAACAAAAACACTCATGTCAAATACTTTCACTTTAAAAATGAAACTATTCCACTAACTGAAACAATCACATTTCGATACTGTAATGACAGATACTTTCACTTTAATGGTGTATATATATATATATATATATATATATATATATATATATATATATATATATAGAGAGAGAGAGAGAGAGAGAGAGAGATGTATATGTATACATATAGATGTATATGTACACGTATATGTATAGATATATATGCATACATGTATATGTATACATATGTGTAGATGTATATATATAGATGTACATGTAATATGTACACATATATAGATATATATACATGCATACAGATATCTATACATATATGCACCCATCACACACACACATACACATGCACACAAACACACACATTAGTCATTTGTTTTCTTATCCAAAACTACGTCAAAAGTACTGAATGGATCTTTATGAAATTTGAAAATTATATTCTATGCATAACGGCCATAACCCCCATGAAAATTCATATATTTTTGATGTTGATGAAATTTTAACAATACATATTACGCACAAATAAAATAATGTTTCTAAAATTTATTCTTCTTAGAAGTTACAAAGACCCCTTCATGGGGACTTCATACCCACAATTTAGTCATTTTTCCTAAGCAAAGACGAATACAGTTGTACCATTGGAAGCTATAGGGTCACCCGGCCATAACAGATGAGTATTATTTGTAATTCAACGGTACAACAGTGTAAGACTATCCTTTCAGGTATACTTACATTGTAATTTCTGCAATGTGGTGCATAAATTGTCAAGTAAATGAGACGCATCTTTGCCTCCGCTGATTCACTTGCAAAGTGTTCAGTAAAATTATTTCGTTGCAGACCTCTTTTGAGTCTTTTTATTATCACTGCGACACACATAGTCCCCAGTTGATAACATTGATTTCAAGGCCTTCCCAGATGAGTGACTGCTTTCTCTAAGACATTTATCGATTATAAATTTTTTCTGCACAGTTACCTATCGGTATAGTGGTCATTTGCAAACTCCAGAGGCGACACTTTCATTTCCCTTTACTCCAAGCGTCACACGTTGTTATTTCAATTGGGTCATGCCATTCCAATTGCTATAGATCCGTAATGCATCTTACAGCTGTGCCTGTCACCTGTATGGTGAGGAATCCTACATTGGGGAGTAGTAACAACTAGGTTAGAGTAGCTGACTGATTATCATGATCATTCGTCTTTTGCTTTCCTGTAGCTTTGCTCTCTTTTACAAACCCAGTGAACATACATATATTTCCTATTTCAAAGAAATTCAGACAATACATATTACACACAAGTTAAAAAGATTCCCAACAATTCAACTTCTCTGGTTGACATTAATACACCTACCCCCAATAGGGGCCTTAACTCCCACATTTTTCAGCTCCAAGAGCTCCATTTTTCAGGAGCAAAATCCTTTTAGGGTCCATGTAGTGTCTTAGGCCCAAAAAATTTTTAACTTCTTGCATAGTTCGAGCCTACAGTAATATCATATCTCCTCCACTATTCCAGTATTACGTGTCAAAAGTGAAACAATAACATCACTCTACTTTAATGCCAGATACTTTCACTTTAACACTGAAACTATTCCACTATTTCAGTATTACCTGTTAAAAGTGAAACAGTAACATGTCGCTACTGTAATTTCAAATACTTTCACTTTAATACTTTCAATTTCATACTGAAACTATTAAAGTGAGACTATACTCTCACATATATACAAGCATACTATAAGACCCAAGTTAAAAACATTCCCAACAATTCAACTTTTCTGGTTGACATTAACACACCCATCCCCAATAGGAGCCTTCATTCCTACATTTTAGAGCTCCATGAGCTCCATTTTTCAGGAGCAAAATCCTTTTTACAGGTTCCAGAAGACTGCAATTTTGGAATATGCGCATAAAGATCAATAGTATGGGATACATGTCTCATGATTAGAATTTTTGTAGGGTGTGTGTATATATATATATATATATATATATATATATATATATATATATATATATATATATATATATATATATATATATACATATAATATATATTTGGCGTTGTTATTTGACGTTGTTAGGGCGAGAGCTAGCAGAATCGTTAGCGCGCTGGACGAAATGCTTAGCCGTATTTCACCCGTCGCTACGTTCTAAGATCAAATTCCGCCGAGGTCGACTTTGCCTTTCATCCTTTCGGGGTCGGTAAAATAAGTACCTGTGAAATACTGGTGTCGCTGTAATCGACTGCTCCCCTCCCCACCAAAATTTCAGGTCTTGTGCTTATAGTAGAAAGGATTATTTGACGTTGTTGAAAAGCCGGTCACTTTGTACCCAGAATAGTGGCCTTTCACCTCCTAAGGCAATAAAAACTGGAAGACAAAATTCTTTCTGTACAAAAAACAAAACGTGCGCGCGGACACACACACACGCACACACACACACACACACACACAGAAGTTTGTGTATGTGTGTGTACCTATCTATGTACATATATAGGTATACAGATATTGTTTGCTCACTGTCACTAAGCATCTCAATCCTTCTGTTGTAACTAGTTTATGATCGAGGTATTTTATTTTGTAAGGTACAATTTTCCCCTTGAATTTGTAATTTCAGAGAAAAGTAAGAAATTATTCATATTTTGCATCTTTGGTATTTTGACTTTACAGTTTGAATTGTAGTTTTGTCTATCCAATCGAAATATTGCAACAGCTAACAGTGAAATATAGAATTTAAAAAAGACTTTTTTGAGAACATTCACGGTAATTTTTCAAAAATATATAATTTGAAATAGTTACCTCGGCGTTGGTTTGTCCGTCTGTATACAAAATAACTCAAAAAGTTGTGAACGATATATCGTAAAGCTTGCAGGAAAAGTTGGTAATGACACAAGGAACAGATGATGAAATTTTGGTAGTGATTCGGGAATTTTTATGGATTCTTCAAAGATTTTCATTGTTATATTTACTTTATATGAAGTATTACAATGTTACGTTCTTTAATTATCTCCCTTGAAGACACGTTCATCGTTTCCACTTAACCTATGGTGGCGTTGCTGTTTCCAAAGTTTATTTTCGTTTCTCTATTAGTAACTTTACTCGCGTATATATCTTAAAATGAGCTGCTTGGCAGAGGTCAGCGGAGGATGACATGACAAGCCTTGACTATTGGGATCGACTCAAAAATCTCAGGCTTTGCTCCCTCCACCGCTGCTGTGAAACTAGCTTGCTGTTGTCATTGATGATACTTATTTTTAAAGGTTTTTTTAAAAAATCATATGGCTGTGTTTTTTTCTTCAACCCCGCTAAGGAGGTTATGTTTTTGTCGGCGTTGGTTTGGGAAATTGAGGAAATCTTTTGTATTTTAATGTTCTTGAATAAACTTCTTCGCATACAAAAGCTGAGACAACTATACTTTACAGTTGTTATTTTGAAGTGCTTGTCATCTGATATTTGTGAGTCCATTGAATAAATATTCAACCCTATTAAATATTGGCCTTCCTAAATATGAAATAATACGATAGTTCCAGCCCTGGATCTTTCTGAATTGACGGGCACCACTTTTCATTTATGTTTTATGTTGTGTTTTTGGTACCGAAACACTTTCAAACTTCGTATACTTGTATATTTTGTGTTATAGAACAGATAAAAATTTTTGTATTCGAAGTTATTTCATGTAAAAAAAATTGTCGTATTTCGGTAATTTCAACCAATCACTGACGTCTATTGAGGTGAAAACAATTACTGCTATGGAATATAAACAACATGTTCTAGCGGTGTAATGGGATCTTTTCCCTTGAATAAAATTAGTGCCGTTGTTTGTCAAGAGAAAAAGATGTTTTATTTGACACATTCTACCAGTATCCCAAGTTTGAAAGTGTTTCGTTAAAACAAGTGGTGCCCGTCAGTTCAGAAAGGTCCGTTTGTTCACATGGACTACGAAAAATTAGAGAACATTATGAAATATTATCAGTTTTATAGCAGCTTTGTGGTATGTAAGGATTTAATCGTGTGCTATTCATAAAGAGAATAAGACTGTTTCTTTGGTAAATATAGCGAATATCTTGAATACTTGTGCACTAGGTAGATCTGTTCATATTGAAGGATGATTTCAAAATCTCCCAAGAAATAATGGCCAAATCTTACTCATCACACCTAGTTAAAAAAAAAAAGACGCATCTGATGAAATAGTCCTAATACCCATAAAAAGATGGCTTGAATATATTTGGTCATAAGTGCTCAAGCAGGATTTACCTGGAGCCTATCGATTCTCTGATGATGGATACATCGTGTCCGTCTGTTATACAAATAAAAAACCGACATCAATATGGTTTTGAATCATCTGGGGACTTCGAAACCAGACTTTGGATGTCCAAACACTCTGTTATCCATGATAGGGATTTCTTTATCTCTAGAATCTTTGAATTAAATCTTTTATAATTCATCTCCCCCAAAGCAGCCAAAATGAGGTGTCTTTTTGCCAAAAAGGCGAAAGGATACCTCATTTTCTCTCTCTCTCTCCCTCTCTCTCTCTCTCTCTTCCCCCCTCTCTCTCTCTCTCTCTCTCTCTGAAACTCTGAGACGATAGTTATTTTTGCATGAGTTGTTTGAAAATCGTGAATACACTGTAGACCGTTTTTCCTGACCTTTTTGTTTCACTGTATAGTTTCCTTTTTGTTTCTCTGTATACTTTCCTTTACTTATTTCACCATCCCGATTTTTCTTCCCATGAGATAAGAAAAAAGTAATCTTGTATACAACACAATTCCTTATATAACAGTGACAGTCATATATTCACTTAGCATTGGCTTCCTTAAAATCAACATTAAGGAAAACAAATCTAATGAAAGTAGTTCGAAAAATGATACAGAATTTTTCACCCGAAAAGTCAGTTTCCCCCTCGAAAACCCCAAATTTCTTTCCGGAATCCTGAAATCTACTCCCGAAAGGAAATTTTCCTCTGCAGTTTTAGACTGAGCTGAATAGTTTCGAGCTAAGCTGAGGTTTACTTTAAACTGGTAAACGAAACAGTAGATTAGATAACGGATTGTCTAGAAGTTTATATGGTTGATAATCAATTTGAACTTGATATCTTTCTTCCCCTGTTTTTTTTTTTGTTTTTTTTTTACACGTAGGCATAGCGGGTGGAATATATTGCCACTGAACACAACACGACTATATGGATTCAAATCCCAACTGGCGACAGCCGCGTCTTGACAAAGAGCTGACGCTGGATTCTTACGAAGGAGCGACATAGTTCGAAGTCGAAGTTCATACAGATACATTGCATAATGTAGTCCTACATGCACTAAGTCTGTATAAAAGTCAAGTTGATCACTGTTGGAATGTCTTTGATTAAAGGTCTACTCAATCAAGGATCAACATTGACTTCGCTAATCTCCTTTTTTATACTTTTTAATAGTTGAGCAGATGATAACACATAATTATACGTAACAACTGACATAATTAAACTATGGTGTATATTTCAGAAATAAAACTGTACAATTTAGTGGTTGGTTTTTGTTTTAGAACGTACAAAACACATTTCTGTGACGTTGTCATGATGTGAAAATCGTGAATTTTTTTAGACAACGCTGTAAATGAAAGTCGATTTGTAATATGTTAACTACAATAACTATGTATATTTCTCTCAAAAATCATAACCACAGAATACGACCAACATCCTCTAACCCCATCATTTCACACAGATAATTTTTGTTTTAACGCATTCTCCAAATACTAAAAATTTAAATGAATGTTAATCAAACATCTTTCACAAAAAGGGAATTTATATCTTAGGCCCTTATGTTGACTTTGACGATGCACAGTTACAAGTTTATAAGTGATACATTCTTATGAGGGAGTACATACATTGTTGTAGGTACGTCTCTTTTTACCTTACGCTTATTGTTGTTTAACTTTGATCATAGGTTTGCTTGAGCTAACCTATGGTAAAAGACATTGTTGTGATAATCCTATCTTTTTATGTTCAGGGATAATCTATAGTACGCAGCCTCAACTGTTTGTAGACACATCAAAACAACAGTACTCAACTTTTAACTACCAGGTTGGACACCATATCTATAGTATGATAATATATATCTAAAAGAAAAAAATAAATAAAACGTTATACGGCATTGTTTTACATTTCCAGTCGAAGAAAATTTCAATAAGCCTATCAAACAACCATTTTAGATATGAAAAAATAGTTTTATTGCTAGATATAAAATAACTGGTTGCATACATGTAAATATAATAAGCATGTGGCCATGAAAATTATACTGCCAAATTAATAAATAATATCAATCAACTTCATAATATATAGACTATTCAGTTAGTTATTATAGACTTCTATTCCTAGCCTGAAGCCAGACACGAGTGAGTAGACCCGTGAGCAAGAGCGTTCCAATCATGACTATCCATTTTTACATCGGATGTAGCGTATCGGGATGATGTATCCTATGTGTTAAAACTCTTTTTAAGGCGACAAGGTGTTGTTTTGAGAGCGATTTGACTGCTATTTCGACCAGAAAAAAAGCCACATGTTCACTTGATAAATATTCTATTTAAAGGGATCTTGTTAAAATTTAGGTAAATTTTCAGATTAACACCCGCACGATTTTCACTCGGGTGTTAGGGTTACGATTTTAGGGTCAGGGTTAGGGTTTTAGGGTTAGGGTGAAAAATCGTGCGGGTGTTAATCTGAAAATTTACCAAAATTTATTCCTATATAGGAAATTACAAAATTCTGATTCGGTAAAATAGTTTGAAAAATGAGATGGAAATGGTGAATTTATATTAATTTATTTATTCATTTATTTATTATTTACTAAAAAACACATTGCTTACAGCAGACCCAAAAGTGCGCTTTTGTAGGGTAGAGGGCCCCACTGAAATTTCTCTAATTGAGCCCCACACTTCCTAGCGCCGGTTCTGACCCTACGCAAGCCCATTTTAAAACCTCTGGGAATAGGTGGTTCATATTAGTCAGGCCTCTATCTTGTGGCCAGTTAACATTGTGGTGTATGCGTGCGAGTAGAAGTAATCGGCTTACCTCGGTTTCCTTCCTTTGCACGAGTCTGTCCTGCGGTATCCGATCCTCGCGGCTGACCCGACCCGAAAAACACTAGAAATAGTAGCTGTTTCTCCCAACACCTAAACGATCGCTTGGCACGTCCTCTCCTCACAACAACCCCGTTCGAAAAGGGCAAGAAATCCCGATTGAGGCTCCCTCGGCCCTTCTTCCTCCTCTGGTCAGCTCGCCGTTCCGGTCGGTTCACGGTTCCGGTCGGTTCACGGTTCCGGTCAGAGGTCAGCTCCCCAGTTGCTGACGTCATACCACACACCACCCTGATCTTAAAGATCACGTCCGCCCCTACTCCACTTCGAAATCCGCCATCCAACCGGGCGGGTGCCTTACGCGTCGAGATCTTCTCAAGCCAGGTACCTCGTTTCCCTCTCCGCGCTTTTCATCCGACGAAGTGGCTATCCTGCGCAGGTCCAGCACGTGACGCGGCATTCCATCCACGGATACATTGTTTCTGGAATTGACCGCCGTCACCGTTCCCCTGCCCCATTGCCACATGCAGCATGCCTTCGGCGGCTTGACCCAAACTTCCTCCCCTACTTTCACGCCGGCGGGTCCCTTCTCTTCCTCGCAGTACTCTGGCGTCTTACTGGGATGTCTCCATTCATATTTGAACACTGCTCTGTGCGGCACAGATTCTTCCGCTTGTCTGGATCGGGGAGACATGTTATACCAGAAAACCGCTTCCAGGGGCGAAATATGCCCCCCTTTCAGCCATGGCCTTGATTGTCCGATGGTGCCTCTCAACAATTCCGTTGCCGCTCGGCCTATATGCCGCTCTGAACAATCGTCGCACCTTCCACCGGTCGAGCATCTCCCCCAACGCTTCCGAACGAAACGCCACCCCGTTGTCCATTAGCAGTTCTTCCATGGGACCCCTCTCCAAGAATATCCCGTTCAAAATCTGGGCGATCTCATCAGCAATGCCTGTCCTCAACTCCCTCCAAATGGCCAGCCGGTCCAGCCCGCAGTCGACCATGGTGAGATACATTCCCTGACGGTAGTGCGTCACATCCACAGCTAGTCTCCTCCAGTTGCGCTCTACTGAGAGGTTCCCTTGCTCATGCCCACCCGGGGCGGGGTCAATGGACTGGCATCTGTCACAGTTCCCAACCACTTTCTTGATGCTTCTCCTAGTGACGTCAGCATCAATCATCTTCGCTAGATACAGGGTCCTATCCACCCCAAGTGGTGCATAGCATGTAGCTTCTTCAGTTAGGAGTCACCCAGCCGACACGCTGCCGCTATCCCTTTCCTTGCTTCCTCCGGTTCCTCCAGCCATGCCCTTTTCACCCTGGTCAGTGCATCCGCCCTGTTTCTCTCCGAAGGCACGAAAACCACGTTCAGCTTCAGTCCGAACTCGGCGATCAGCTCTCCTAGAACTCCTAGGCGGCGTTTCACCAGCATCTCTGCAGCACCTTTCGTCCAGACTCTCTTCTCGCTGGTAATCACTGTTCCTACCCGGCCGACCACGGTGGCCGAATCCATCCGGATCTCGATCGAGCACAGCCCCAATCTCAGGGCCAAGTTCACCCCTTTCAACACCGCGTGTAGTTCGGCGACATTGATGTGGTTGAAGTCGTCCGCTTTCCATAGCCAGGCCGCATCCTCCACCTGAGCACCTTCAATCTCCAACACAACCCCTATTGCTATACTGCTAGCATCACACCAAACCGTCCCGCATTCTGTCTTGGGCACATACCAGTTTCCCCTAACCGAGTCTTCCGCTCTCGTCTTCTCTAGGATTTCCCGCATCATCGCCACCGTTGCCTCTCCCACCTTGTCACCCCAACTCTCCCCCTCTGCTCATCTCTTGGTGTAACTGCACGCTCTGTGCAGCCATCCAGCGATCGGGTAGTGTCCAACCAGCTTCCCACAAACCGAGAACAACTCTCTCCTGCTGATGCTGGAACTCAGCTCTGGGATCTCGTTTCCTCTCCAGAACACTAGCTCACCCGATCTGTCTCTTCATAGTTTCAGCCCCAGTGCAGCTCCCTCAACCATCGACTCTGGTGGCTTTGCAATCAGCCTGAACCTCTCCAGGTGTCTCACTACCTCGGTGGCTGGCACTACAGTCTCGTCAACCAAAATGTCGTTGATGCAGGAACTGGTGGCCTTCCTTATCTTCTCCTCTTTTCCCTAGGATGGACTTGAGCACAATTGCCATGATTTTCGGAGCGGAATTCAGCCCGAAATACAGCCTGGTTAAACAGTACGTCCGGCCCTTGTACCGCGCCAGCTGATATCGCCACAGCTCGCTACTCACACGGAGCTGCAAATATGCCGACTTCAAGTCGACGATCGTCGCTGCCTTGGTCTACTGTCTCCACACACGTAACGTCTCACCGCAAACATCTGTTGCCTCGCCTCCTGTGTGGCATGATATATGTTCGTTCAGCTCCCTAAAGTCCAGCACCAGTCTGACTTTTCCCTTCGTCGGCTGTACCACCGCCATCAGAGGTAGCACTCCGCTCACCACCTCATTTTTCCACGGGACAAGGACTCCTTCAAGCGTCTCCACAAGCGCCTCTACTCGGTCGCGGGGAAAGTTTGAGAGGCAGCAACTTCCCCACGGTCGTTTCCCTGGTCGCAATCACGGGCGATGTGCCCCGTCTTCCTGCATCGATAGCAGACGGGCCCCGATTCGGCGCATTCCCTCGCCATGTGCGACCCCTGACATTTAAAACACCAGCCCGAGAACAGCCGCTGTCATTGTTCGGTAGGCTTCCTCACGCCTTTCTCCGGCCGTCGTCTGCTGGAACGCGCCTCCATCACTATCGTCTTTCGTCCGACGTGTTGCGTCAACACGCGAGCTTGTGCTACAAGCTCGCTGAGCGCCAGGCAACTGCTGCAATCGAATCCCTATGTCGTCAGGGACCCACTCACAAACGCCAGCCGCACTGCTCTGTCCAGGCCTTCTCCCGTAAACCCAGCCAGCGTGGCCAGCCTACGCACTTCCGCCGCGTATTCGTCGACCTGTTCCCCCCCCCCCCCCCCATCTAACAGTCCCCAGTTTTACAAAGGCAGCGTACTCACTCTCCATATATGCCTCTCTCAATCTCTGCTCGATCTTCTCCGCACTTAACCTCTCTTCCTCGTCCATCTCTAAATACTGAGTCAGGGCGCTTCCTTCCAAGTATAGTGCCATAAGACTCGCCACATCGCTTATCCCTTGCAGTTTCGCCACAAGTCTGATCTTTCGCATCCAGGCCATTACATCTCCCTCGCCATTAAAAGGCCTGATCACGTCGCTGGCGATTCTAATCTTGGCTGCCATTGCGGCAAAGTTTTACACGTGGTGCCGAAATAGCTTGTGGTGTATGCGTGCGAGTAGAAGTAATCGGCTTACCTCGGTTTCCTTCCTTTGCATGAGTCTGTCCTGCAGTATCCGATCCTCGTGGCTGGCCCGACCCGGAAAACACTAGAAATAGCAGCTGCTTCTACCAACACCTAGACAATCGCTTGGCACGTCCTCTCCTCACAACAACCCCGTTTGAAAAGGGCACAAAATCCCGATCGAGGCTCCCTCGGCCCTTCTTCCTCTTCCAGTCAGCTCACCGTTCCGGTCAGTTCATGGTTCCGGTCAGAGGTCAGCTCCCCAGTTGCTGACGTCATACCACAAAATGATTAAAAGCATAATAGTCGTTACAGCGGCGAAAGTAAAGAATACGTACACCTGGTGTTTAGGGTTTGGATTAGGGTGTAAAGACCGAACATACGACCAGGAGAGGTGACGAGGAATGGCTCCTTTAGCACATCGCACGGTCGATACAAGGGTTTAGGGGTTAGGGTTTTTGTTACGCCGAAAATGGGTAGTGTACATATTCTTTACCTCCGCCGCATTATCCAATGTATGTTTTCTTTCTTCTTTAAGGTATCAAAGTGTGATTTGGCTGTTATTTTTAGCCAATCAAGTAACTTCATAGAGACTCCCCTCTTTGGTTCAAATAGACTGAAGCGTGATGGTAGTCTGTTTCAATGGAGTCTCAAATTTCTAGTTAATTAATCTTATACATTAGTCTGTCTTTTACTTGTTTCAGTCATTTGACTGCGGTCATACTGGGGCACAGCTTTGAAGGGTTTTAATTGAGAAAATTGACCTCAGGACTTATTTTTTCTAAGCCTTGTACTTTATTCCGTCGATCTCTTTTGCTGAAAGTTAAGAGGATATAAACACACCAGCACTGGTTGTCAAGCGGTGGTAGGGGACACAGACACACACACACGTTAAAAACATAGTAAATGCACAGACGAACGGAAAACAGACACAGAAGGTCCCCAATTCCTTATCAGTTAGCCAGTGGGTCAAATGCAATTTTGTACTTTTAACGATAATATTGCTGCTGGGAATATGGGACCAAGAACCGACAAACAATACATGAATAACAAGTGATACAGAAGTGGACATACGAAAATGAATAAATGTAATTCAAGACGAGATCATTAGTGGATGGACAAGGAACAAAAAAAGAAATAAACAAACAGAATGTAGCCTTAGGACTAGATGAAGGCGAAGTATGGGTAATGCTAAGACGGAAATCGTAAAGGACTGGAAATAAGGGCAACAGGCAGTGAAACAGGTTGATGTGGAGACCAGAGAAATTATGACCGATTGCTTCAACAGCTGATGTAAAAAGAGAAAAAGAAAAAAGGCTGACCACAGGTTATGTGTCAGTAGCGAGCAGAGGAGAAAAAGAATGAGAGAGAGAGAGAGAAAAAAAGGAGAAAGAAGAAAGGCTAGAAATAGAAGTTGCACGAATATATAAACAGCTTACTGTACATAAAACCAAGGGTGTGTTGCATTCTGTTAATAAATACCATATTTTGTGGCATATAAGACGCAGGTTTTTTTTTCCAAAATTTGACTCTCAAATTTTCTGTGTGTCCTGCATGGACACACAGCTTTGGACCTTGTTTAACAATACAAACAACTCAAACAACTTCCAAATGAATATAATGGTATATTACGCTGTAGACAATATGTACAGACTTTGTACATTCTACGTGTACTCATTCCATAACCCCACACCCCGTAATTACCAGTACTGGGGTCCATGATTCTCTGTGATGCTTTGTTGAATACATCTGGAGAGACACTGCTCAATGCACTTAACAGTAATTATGTTTATTTTCTGCTTAATCTCAGCACTACACACTAGCTTTTCTCTTTCCTTAATCATTGTGGCTTTATTCACAATTAACACTGAGAGCAATACTTATGAGTAAAATGGGCTCATAATACCGTAATCAAAGTTTGCCCACTGTATCATGCACTTACCATCTTTGCTTACCAAACCAAAACAATGTAAGTGGCACTGCCACCGAGCGATTTGGAAACTAATGTGCACCATTGGCATGGATTTTGAACTTGCCTTCAGTTGCTTACAACTGTACTGGAAACCAGACATTTTTCTGTATGATAATTTTTGAAACTACCAGAATGCCATAAGCTAAACATGGAATGTTCCATAAATGACTGTGATGATTTGTTAAACTACTGGCTGTTGTGAGGCAAACCACTCATTATCATAGCTGTTTACAGATTTCAAACCAGTAACCATTATTATATATCCTGCATCAAGTAACAGTATCGTATAAATAAAACAAATTTTCAATGAAGCACAAAATACTTCAATTCTATCTAACACCTAAACAAACAACAGAACAATTATCTCTACATTATAACCATCTCACAGACATTCTTTGTTTTGTTTTGGTAGTACTGACTGAGTCTGACACCAACAAAGTGCATGTCCAGTTGCAGTGAGCAGCCAACCAAAGCCAACGACATCAACAGTTTGAACACGGACCTCCTTTGGGTAGCACATTGAATTCCCTATCTGTTCAATCAGAATTACAGTAAATATCAGTAACATATAGTGGGGCAAATATTATCATTCAGTGAAGTGAACAAACATCTATAGATTACCATATGGTAATAGTATATAACAGTACTTTTTGCCCCACTTAATTTTCAGAATATCAGTACCCTTATAGAATGGAGTTGCAGAAAAGGCATAGTTACACTATTGAATACAAATAGCAAGTGATAGAATATGCCAAGGAACATAGTAACAGAGTGGCTGCTAGACATTTTGGACCACCTCTAATGGCAAGAATAGTATGGATGTGATGAAAACAGGAGGATGAACTGCGACAGACTAAAAAACGGAAACATGACCTGTGGAAACCAAATGCAAAATGGCCTGAACTTGAAAATGGGTTGAAAACCTGGGTTGCAGATAACCGGAACAAAAGTATAGTTGTGTCAAGTAAAGTCATAATTTTTCAAGCTAAAGTTATGGCAGCTGCAAGAGGTCATTATGATTTCAGTGGCTGTGCAAGCTGGTCTTTTTGTTTCATGAAAAGAAGCAGATTGGCTATACATATAAATCAAGGATAGCCAGAAGAAAATGCCAGAAGAATATGAAAACAAGATACTGGAATTTCACCAATTTGTGATATGTGCAACATAACGCTGCAAATATAGACGAGGTGCCACTGATATTTGATGTTCCCTCAAGCAGGACTGTAGATACTAAAGGTAGCAAAACAGTTTCTGTTAAAACAACAAGACATGAAAAACACACTACACCATAGTATTGGCTTGTTGTGCAGATGGCATGAAGCTACTACCACTTTTAATATTTAAAAGAAAAACACTTCCAAAGGGTTGTTTTCCATCAGGAGCTGTTACTCACATTTACCCTAAGGGGTGGACAGACAAAAATGTTATCAAGTTATGGTTAGATAAAGTATGGTCAGGACATCCTGGTGCTTTACGCAAAACACCATCCCTTCTTGTCTGGGACCAATTTCGTGCACTCACAACTGTGAGTACAGTAAGGAGGATAAAAAATTTAAATAGCTGTCATACCTGGTGGATTGACTTTCCCATTACAACCTCTTGATGTTTCATTAAACAAGCCTTTCATGGACCAGATTAGAAAGGAGTGGGATAACTGGATGCAGGTCCTGCAACATAAACTGGCATCAACAGGCAATATGAAAAGGCCTAGTTCAAAAATGTATAGTAAATGCACAAACAAAAAACAGACACAGAATGGCAAGTTAAAAGAAACAGAAAATGTACAGACGAATGGAAAACAGACACAGAAGGTCCCCAGTTCCTCATCAGTTATATATACATTGGGCTTTTTTCAGTTTCTGTCTACCAAATCCACTCACAGGCCTGAGGCTATAGTAGAAGGCACTTGCCCAAGGTGCCATGCAGTGGAAGTGAACCTGAAACCATGTGGTTGGGAAGCAAACTTCTTACCACACAGCCATGCCTGTGCTAACCTTCAACTGCAAATCCCTATTTGGAAACATGAAGTTATTTCACCATGTTGACTGTGAAGAAAATGTTTGATATAAACCACAGCAATTATATGTTTCTTATTTAATGTCTCTTTTTATCTCTAACTTCTATTATAGATTTACTCTGAGAAATCATTCTATATTGCCATCATGAATTTGGCTGGTTACTATGTTATTTCTGGAAGTGAGAATGTACATTCTCTAGAGAAACAGCTGCAAGCCAGCATACTTGAACTTACAGAGGAATTGGAAGAACAGAATTTACTTACAAATAAAGAAACCAGAATAATTAGGTTGGTATTTGATTATCTTTGTGTGTTATTATAAACAGCCAGTATGGAAGATGGACATTAAAAGATGATGATGGTGATGGTGGTGGTTATGATGATGGCGATGGTGATGATGATGTTGATATTATGTAGTTTACTTTTGTTTTTTCTGTATCAGTCATTTGGAAATAAGCACATCCAATCTGAAATAAAATTTAAGGGATCATATTTGATTTAAAATTGAACCATAAATTGTTGTTGGTAATTCCAAAAGAGCCTAAAATGAAGTTATTTAGTTATTGTTTGAGTACTGTAACCAAATTATTGATGGATTTTTTCATCTTTTTCTAGTTTATAATCATCCTCATGGTATTGATGGCAATGTTAAGAGAAGCATGAAGGCAATGAGCTGGCAGAAACATTAGCATGCTCAGCAAAATGCTTGGTGGCATTTCTTTCATCTTTACATTCTGAGTTCAAATTCTGCTTTGGTTGGCTTTACTTTTCATCCTTCCAGGGTCAATACCAGTTGAGTATTGGGATCGATATAATCGACTTAACCTCTCTACTGAAATTTCTGACTTTGTGCCACAAATTTGAAACAAACATTAGGAGAAGCAAAAATATGGCTACTTTACCATTCTATTACTATTCCTTTTAAATAAGTCATAAAGCATACCGCTTGCACTGTTCTCCTCCTTGATCTAGGACCTGTCTGCATACTACATATGGCTGGACAGCAACAGACAGATAAAAGCAGGCCATACCTTGGTTTGTTACTATGGAAACAGGCTGACTGTGGATTTTGACTGACTAAAATTACCCAGCATTTGCAAACAACTTTTTTGTTTCCATAATTAGTATACAAAACTACATTAATACACTAAATTTGAAATCAATTAGAACAAAATTAAAGGAATTGAAAAGTAAAAGCCAAACAGAAAAGATCTTAATGTTGTTTAGTCACATGTTATACCATCTTCTTTTCAGATTTAGTGTAAATAGGATACTCAACAAAGGAAATATGCAGGGTGCTGCTGATAGGGTGTTATTTGAGGGATATTTGGCTGCTATTTCTAGCACATCAACTCATTGTATAGAGCAGTCATGGACAGTCTGTAGCCCACAAAACTTTCTGTTTGGTATACCTAACGAAAAATTACCATCTAAAAAGTCCACATGAGACATAGCTCATGTGCACCACTTCTTTCAAAAAGGTTGCTTATGCATGATATAGATGCTCCCTATATGGCTCATGCCCTTTAGTGTTTGTATGGAGTGAAGTTTAAGAATTTGTGACTGTTGCATTCAAATGAATAAGCACCATTAAATCACTGGTATTGTGTTGCTGATTCATTACTGCAGTAGGTGAATTAACTTACTTGTTCATATAAAAGAGTGTTTATCTCTGCACATGACTACATAGGTACCAAGAATGATTAGCAAAAGCATGGTATATGTTATATTCGTTTGTGAATCATGGCTGTGTTATTTTCTACATATAATAAAGATTCAGTAATCATAGTATGCCTGGTACTATATTGTTCTTGTTTAGTCCTATTTCAGACCTGACAAAACAAACCTAAAATTAAAGGTATATAGTAGGACAGAGGCAGATGTACTAACAGAACATCTACATTTAATATTCACATCAACATTCAATTGTCTATATTTCCAGTTGAAATGGATGACCAGTGACAATAGTTGTTTTTCTCTCTACCACATTCAGTTTGTACCTGAGCTAATAATACCAACTGTACGATATTTACAAACTTCAACCATATTAACAGCCAAAACAATGGGAAAACAGAAGTGATAGAAATAATGGCCAAATATCCTTCAAATTACACTGTACTATCTTAAAAATGGAAGCAGAACATCCAGATTTAAGTAGGGAAAAAAATTAGAGATTTTCCAGACATGATCATTTCATTGTTGTCATCATCATCGTCATTTTTGTCATTGTTATCATCATCATCATCGTCATTTAACAACCACTTTCCATGCCAGTATGGGTAGGATGGTTTGACAGGAACCAGCGAGCTGCAAGTCTGCAGTGAGTTCCAATGTCATCTTTGGCATGGTTCCTGTGGCTGGATGCCCTTCCTAATGCCAACCACTTTACAGAGTGTACTAGCTGCTTTTTTCATGCCACCAGCATTATTGAAGTTGCCATGTAACTCGCAAGATAGACAAGAACAGACAAAAAGAAAAGGAGAAAACTCCCACTGCTAAGAGGAAATATTTGAGAAGGAAGGTAGAAGTTGGTGGCTTTATTCCAGGTGATAGAAAGCTAAAGTATGATAGAGGGAAAGCACAGGTATCTGGTTATGGAGGAGATATATGGTTAAAGAAGGTAAAAGAAAGGTGGTGATGAGGTGCTAAAACAAACTCTTAAGTAACAAGAGGTGGCTCATGGAAAGGGATGAGAGATTGGATGTTTTCATAAGAGTGTGAAGAGGGACTAAACAGGTAGAGGTAGAGGTTAATGTAGTGAATGATGAACAAGGGTGGTGGTGCAGATGATGGGAAATACCAGTATGTAGAGGATTAAGGTGGGAGATGTAGGAGTGGTTCAGGAAGTGGAATACAGCAGAAAGTAGTGGAGTGATATGCAAAGTGTAGGAGTTGTGGAGTGAGAAATATAGGGATACATTAGGGGCTATAATATGTGGATCATGATGGTAGATATGGGAGGGTGTTGAAAATGGTAGCAGATAAGAGAGGTGTTTAGAAGTAGAAGGGAGAAAAAGCAGTGGTTGAAGGTACAGAACAGAGGTGATTGGTTGACATAGTATGGGTGGGGATGATGAAGAATGAAAGTAGTTTGGGGATAGGGGTAGAGACCATTTAGGAGAGGATGTAATGTGTGCAACACTGCTCTCAGGTGAACACAGCAGGAACAGAGTGCATCTAGGACCACATCATTTAATGTGTCTTTCCTTTCTTCAAGATGGTACAATGTAATTTGAGGCATATTTGGTCATTTTTTCTATCATTTCTATGTTTTCCCATTGACTTGGCTGTTAATATAGTGAAGCCTGTTAATATCATGCAGTTGACATTATTAGTTTAGGTACAAAGGTGATGAACTCGCAGAATTGTTACGTGCCAGGCAAAATACTTAGCAACATTTCATTCATCTGTACATTCTGAGTTCAAATTCTGCTAAGGTTGACTTTGTCTTTCATCCTTTCTGGGTCAATAAAATAAGTACCAGTTGAGCACTGGAGTCAATGTAATCAACTTACCCAATCCCTGAAATTGCTGGCCTTATACCTAAATTTGAAACCATTATTAATTTAGGTACAACCTGAATGTGGTAGAGATAAAAACAATCATTAATTGTCATTAGTTGTTCCTTTCAACTTGAATTATAGATGACTCAGTCTATCCATTTTCTGTTTATCATCAGTTCTGTGCCATTTCCACGAGACCTTAATTATTATCGGAAAGAAAGGAAGAGAATGATTGAACGTACTTTGCAGGTAAAAATTCATTTTTTTCACTCACTTCATACACAATTCTATTAATTTAGATTTTACTGAAAAATGGTATCAATGTATAATTAGTTTATATAATCAAAGTAAACAACTTCAATTTAAAACTAGTGTGATGTGCGTGTAATAGTGATGCATAGGTATTGTGAATAAGGGATCTATTGTAATTAAGGGAGACTTGGGTGTGTGCTTAAGAAGTTCCCTTAGCAACTGCATAGTTTCAGGTTCAATCCCACTGTGTGGCACCTAGGGCAAGTGTCTTCTATTGTAGCCCCAGGCTGGTTATTGCCTTGTAAGTGAATTTGGCAAACAGAAATTGTGTGGAAATCTATCATGTGTGTGTGTGTGTGTGTGTGCGTGCATGCGTGTGTGTGTGTGTGTGCGTGCATGCGTGTGTGTGTGTGTGTGTGTGTTTGTGTGTGTGTTTCTGTTTGTCCCCCACCACCACTTGATAACCATTGTTGGTTTGTTTATAGCCCCCCATAACTAGGTGGTTCAGCAAAAGAGATTGATAGATTAAGTATCAGATTTTTAAAAAAATAAGTACTGGGGTCTATTTATTCAATTAAACCCTTCAAGGCAATGCCCCCCAGCACAGCCTCACTCCAAAGACTGAAACAAGTAAAAGATAATTGATTAAGACATAACATAAATTTTAGAGGGAGAGCCAAAGTAAAAGGATTTGAGAAATGCTATGGCTTCTAAAATGCATGGAAAGGAGTTTTTATTCCACTTGTCTCTGAAAACACAGAGTCACTGGATCATTTGACAAGAAAATGCCAACAAAAATCAGTTTCTACAGCTCAGCAATTTTACTGAGTACAAAATGTAGACATTTGCATGCACACATGCAGAGTGACAGACAGACAGATTCTGCTGCATAATTCCCATCTCCCAAATTCAACTCAGGTCTCTAGTAAACATTTACTCTTGCTAAAAGTGTACTGTGTATTTGGATTGAACCTAGAACCACATGGTTGCAAAGGGTGCTTCTTAATCACACAGCTATGTCTTTCTGAACTTCAGGGAATAAGACATCACTGATTCATGAATACAAGATATAACTGAGTAGAGATTCTGTGCAATGTTTATCTATCCAATCCATTTTAGTATGGAAGCACAAACACATGCTTCTGAGAAATGTATTCAAGAAAAAGCCTGACAGGCAAGACTTCACTCAAAAATATGTTACAAATACTAGCCCAAAACATTAAAAAAAACCAGAAAATTTCTGAAATTGAAGTCACAATTTATCTTTTGCAACTGATTAAATATTTGCTGCCTCTTGCATTTTCCCTAAGGTATTTGCCACCAGATAGCATCTTGTTATCATTAAATTTTGTTAGTAAATTTAGATTGTATTTACTTTACAGGTTAGCTCTGCTAAAAAACTGGTTAATGTCGCTGATGTGCTAAAGGAAACTTTGGTTATTGCTGAAAAGTTTGAATACACAGCAGAAAGTCTGCCTCTTCTTATTCATCAAGTAAATGTATTTTACTAAATATTCTTATTTATGAGATAAATGTATAAAATTCATTGTTAATGTAACTAAAAAAACAAATTTCTTCGCTTAAATAATCGTATTTATTTAATTGAATTTTTTTAAAATTTAGATTGTTTAATTCTCTTGTTTAGTAATTTTTATATTTCTTTAATCCACTGGGATTCTAGCATTTCACAGACCGTATCTACCAACTTGTACAAGCAAAACATCAACATTTAATGCGCTGGAAACGTTTCTGTCAAACCACTAAAGACATTGAAAACTGTTATCCTGAATACAGAGAGAAAATGAAGTAAACTTGAAGTTATTTAACCTTTTTCCCCACCCTACCTTATACTGTAAATTTTATAGGGTAAAGTAAAAATATACAAGTAGGTGCTGAAAAGTGCTTGGCTTTAGGTAAAAGAAAATACAGAAGGATTATTTCATTGTGATTTTATTTAACATATTCCTCTCTCAGATTCACACATTTATTGTAGTGGTCCTTCTGTTTTTCTAAGTCCTGTAAAAGAACTCGAAAGGTTGGGTCACCAACCTAGCCTATCACAAAACTCTTAAGGCCAGGAACTTTTCAGCAGTACCCGTATAACACTTACATTCCTGAGAGAAGAAGCCAAAATAAACTTGAGTTTGTTCTGTGTTATTGTATTTTCCTGCATACAAGTAACTGCAGTGTATAATGTAAACATGTAGTGTAAACATTCAAACATTGTCACTATCCTTCCAATCCTGCTGCATTTCCCATGGAATTTTTGATCCCCCAAAATCATCTTCATGTATAAGTTGACCTACCTTTTATGGCTGTAAATTTTGGTTTGGAAAATTTGACTTGTATGCCAGAAAATACGGGATGTAAAGTTTATGCTTGTTTATTTCATTGGTAACATCTGTTCAAAGGCTTCACCTTCTAGAAATAATGGTTAAATTTGTTGAAATCATTCCCAAGCATTGTGTAAGAAGGACACATTAGGTAATGTGGTCCCTAGATATACTATCTGAAAGCAAGAGATGGCTGTAGCTGGAAGGCTTAACAAAACTCCTGTTGTAGCTGAATCTTTTTTCTTTTTTGCTATGGGTACGTTCTTACCTATCAACCTACTTTTTTTCAGTTTTTATAAGTTATTAACTGGCTATTCCATTTGTAGTTGCCTTTACACACACAACCCCCCCCCCCCCCCCCCTCACACACACACACACACTTCGTGACACATAAAAGGCACCCTTGCTGGTAACAAGTGAAGGGTACCCACTACACTTTGTGGAGTGGCTGGTTTTAGAAAGGGCATCCAGCAATAGAAACGAAGTCAAAACAACTGGAGCCTGATGCAGTTCTCTGGCTTACCAGTTCCAGTTAAACCATCTAACCCAGGAGTCAGAGAACTTTTTTAACCAATTTCCTCAAATATATTTATTTACGCCAACATTACTCCCTTGGTTTGAAAGGAAGAAAAATCATAGATTCTTTGAATTCAAAAGGTTTATTGAATCTATTTATATGGAGAATACAGTTATAGATATAAAAAGTATAAAACAAATGCAATAAAATAAATTAGTATCCTCATTATGAAACAAAAGGATTTTTCTGGAAACCTTTTCACTTCAGGTTTTGGGAAAATGATGTTTCATTTTAATTACAATCATCAAAATTGGGACATTTTGACATCTGAGTAATTTGGATACAGTCTCTGTGTTCCAATTGATTACTCTGCTTTGTTTTTATGTTCACTAGAGTGGAAAATCCTTGTTTTCAAAGGTAGGTTGTTGCAGAAGGCAACAACTTTTTTTACTGTCTCCTCATGCCAGAAGAAAAATTTCTGTCATAACAAGGAACACGTTTTTTGTATGATTTTACTAATGAGTCCTCATTACCCCGCAAAATTTCATTTTTACCCCACTTAGGGTAATTTACTCCAGTTTACCAATTATTCCAGTTTGCCAACCCCTGGTCTAACCCATGCCAGTATCGAAAACAGATGCTAAATGATGATGATAACAATGACAATATATATATATATATATATATATATATATATCTACAAGGCAGTGAACTGGCAGAAATATTAGCATGCCAGGTGAAATGCTTAGTGGTATTTCGTCTGTCTTTACATTCTAAGTTCAAATTCTGCTGAGGTCAGCTTTGCCTTTCATCCTTTCAGGGTTGATAAATTAAGTACCAGTTGTGTACTGGAGTCAATCTAATCGACTGCCCCCCCTCCCCCCAAATTTCGGGCCATGTGCCTAGAGTAGAAAAGAATATATATATATATATATATCTACATATGTATGTATATATATGGGCCAACTTGAGATTCGCATTTTATCCAAGCACCTAAAAGACCCATCACTCAGACAAATACATCCCCCATACTAAATAGGAAATAGACATAGAAAGTAGGATACCTCAATACCTGGAGAATATACTTACATAGGTATATTTGCTAGTAGGCTGTTATGTAGGCAAATATATATACAGGTAGGTAAATGGATATGTAGGTAAACAGATAGATACATAGGTAAGTAGATAGATAGGTACATAGGTAATATGGACAGACAAGTACACACACACACATACACACACTCCACACATACACATAGACATGGAGACACACATCCATACATAACTGACACACATACATTGACACGCAAACTCATACACATAGACACACTCAAACGTACACACAAGGAGACAGAGGTACACTCAAATACATTCGCACAAATACATACAAACACACTAATATGCAGAATACATATATACGTACTCACATACATATATGTATACACTCACACATACATACATACATATGTGCATGCACAAACACATATGCTAATGTGCACACATGCACACGAACAGACAAAAGGGAATGTAGCTCCAATAACAGACAGTTAACATCCATTGATAAGATTGGAAAAGCAATAAAAAGTTTAGAAGAAAAAAATATAAATAATAAATGAGTGTAAATCTAACTGGTGAGGGTATTAGATAATTAATAATGCATTAATACAGTATGATTCTCCCCAGAGACAACAAAATTTCCTTCAACACATGGATTCACATAAAGAATCTTGCAACCAGATACAAAAAACAAAGTATATATATATACAGAGTGGGGAAGCAAAACTTGGAAAATAATAGATAATTCACCTCATGTTTGGTAAAAATGTGTTTATTATGGTAGTTTGACTTCTAGAGTCCCTCTTAGCGTGAGGCATTTATGTATAGTAATGCCCTTATATAAATAAATTAATAAATATATTTATAGGGAACAAACGATGGGTTTTTCCCTTATGAGGTCTTTTTCACGCTAACTACTTGATAAATTCTTACAAAGAACTTATCCTATTATTAAATTATAAATAATTTTAATACATTCAGTGCTGAATTTTATTTAAAAAAACACATGTAACGAAGTGCAATTCAAAAAAGCGCGCTTCTTTCATGGATATATATGGATAAATAATTGTCTATGTACTATGCTGGATACTTGGAGTGTTCGTCTGGTATGTTGAGTTTTGTTTATTTTTATGTGTCTTGACCATACGTGCACTGATGAATAAAAGATGCAGATTACTGCATTAATTACGAAATCATGATTTACCGTTAAGTTGAAAGTTTTTAGGGGGTTAGCTTTTGAGAATTGCATTACCTCATGTTCAGTAAAAATGTGTTTATTATGGTAGTTTGACTTCTAAAGTCCCTCTTAGCGTGAGGCATTTATGTATAGTAATGCCCTTATATAAATAAATTAATAATTCACCAAATTGTTTATTTTACAACCAGCAGCCTGATATAAATATAATTTTAACACATGTTTATAGAGGTGTAGTGGGAAAGGTGTAGCAAAAGAGGTAGCAGATGAAATAGGCATGTGGACGACGTCAAAGTAAAACAATGGGAAAGCATCAGATTGTGGTTTAAATAATTTATTTAATCAACACTTGCATTTACTTGTATACACTAAAAAATTCACTACATGACATTATCAACTTGTTTTGAGTTGGTGAAGAAGAAAATAAACAGGAGAAATACTGTGTTGATGTGATGAGGTAGAACCGGGCATGTTTTGTGTGTGCATTGATCATTCGCTGGTGTCTGTTTATGTTCTGTGATTGCTACTGTGTTGGGTCATTTTTGCTGAATATGTGGTTCTATGTTGGCTGCTTGACTGGCGTAAGTTACTTGCTGACTGTCTCTTGACAGTTTGCCTGGTGATGGTTATTTCCAGTCCCTTGATGGATTGCTGTATTTATAATGGTCATGATAGCTAAAACAGACATACCACAGGAGTAATGTCTACTTATGTAGGTCGCCTCTTGTCTACTTGCACCTTAAAGGACACAGCTCAGGTCATAGGTCGAAGGGAAATCCATCCAACACTTTTTAACAGGACAAAGAAATTTCTTTCATGCCTGTTTGGCCAGTGGTGGATCAGAAGAGTGAGAATCCTTAGATTCGGTTTTGAATCTCAGCTCGGAAAAAGGAAGTGTTAGTTTTCACACTACCCACCTTCTGGTGAGAAAGCCACAGAGATCGAACGATACAGATGTGTATGATATTGAAAATGTGTGATTTTGTGTGTAATGCAGAAAAATGGATACAACGTAATTTACAGACAAATGAATACATGTCAAAAACATGGGAAGTGAAAGAAATGAAAAAAAAAAAGTAAGGCAAAAAATCAACGTTCAGAGTTGGTGTGGGCAATATATGTTAGGCAATGTGTATATGCTTAGGCAGAAGCATAAATGTAATATGCTGGCGTGTTGAAAGAGATATGCAACTCTATTGATTACGCGACCCACTAGAGGTCTAATAGAGGTAAGTTGTCTTTCAGTGGTGCGGAGAGCAAGTGATAGCACACATTAAAATAAGAGTAGTGCAAGTGTGTGTAAGCATACAGGTGTGATGTAGAGAGCAAAACATTTTTAAAACAAAGCAAAGCATATGTACATGCAAGAAAATGTAATTTTACACAAAAATGAAAAATGTTCATGCAAAAAGTTCGCTTGGGAAAAGATTCAGTCAGTTCATTTAGCAGAATAATGTTCATAAAAAAATGTTTTTAGTTGATATAGAAAAATGTTTTTTTATTTTTATACAAAATGTTCTTTGTTTTGTTTTCGTTTGTATACAGCTGATGCAAAATCACTTGGGTTATTGTATGTGTAAATTGTTCATAACCATAAGAAAAAAAACAATTTGTTTTCATTTGTTGATGTGGACATTGTGGACTTTTCAATTGAGAAAATAGTTAGGTGAAGAGTTTGTACTTACTCGAAAGACTTGAACAGATCTTGCAGGCCATCGAACTGTTCTTTCTGATTTGGTGTGCCGGGGTTGTGCAGAATCAGAAGTGTTTGCAATAGGTGAAGCTGAAGTTATTGAGTCCGTTTGAGGAACGGCAGGAATTGAAAGTAAGTCCTCTTCGACGAATGCTTTTTTTAAGCGATCAACAGAGACAGTATTTCATTTTCCTCCAATATCGAGAATGGAATACTTTGGTTCTTTTTGAATTACTTTGTAGGACCTGGAATATGGTGGCTGCAGTTGAGAAGGTATTCCATCATTTCTAACGAAAAAAATGTGTCCAAGTGTTGATGTCCTTTGGGACATGTGAAGCGATATTCTGTTGTCTGGGGCCTGCAGGGGACAAATGTGACATAGATGTCCATAAGCGGTGCACATATTTTGCTGGGTCTGGAAAGTCTTGTGGTGAAACAGGGTCAATCATCTGCTCAGGTAAGGTGAGTGCTGTGCCATAGACCAGTTCAGCCAGAGTATGTCCAACTCACTCCTTAACTGTGGATTGAATACCAAGGAGGATGAGAGGAAGATATTCCAACCAGTTGGAGCAGTCTGGATATGCTTTTATAGCTGCCTTGAGTTGGTGGTGAAAGCATTCGACCATGCCACTTGCTGAGGGGTGGTAAGCTGTTGTGCAGGTGTATTTACACTCGAGGAGACAAGTCAGCTCTGTGAAAAGGTGAGAATCAAACTGACGTCCTCTGTCGGTGGTGATTGTCGTGGGTGTCCTGAAACGCAAAACCCAGTGAAACACTAGTATTTTTGTGACAGTTTCCGCAGAAGTGTCTGATAGGAGAAAAGCTTCCAGCCAGCGAGAAAATCTGTCAACACCAGTGAGCAGGTGAGTGCAGTTGTTGGAAGGAGGCAAGGGCCCAACAATGTCAATATGCAAGTGTTGAAAACGTGCATCTGGAGTTGCAAAGGAACCGATGGGAGATTTAATGTGTTGGTGGACTTTTGCTTTTTGGCACATGACGCAGGTCTTAGCCCAATCACGGGTGTCCTTGTTGATCTTGGACCACACAAAATGGGTCGATATCAGCTTTTGCATGGTGCAGATATCAGGATGTGATAGGGAATGCAAAGCAGAGAGAACGGCATGTCAATATTTCTGTGGCACATATGGACATTCATGACCTGTGGAGGTGTCGCACTAAATATAGCCTATAGCAGAGGGTATTGGTGATTGCCAAAATTTCAGAGATGATGAATTCCAGAGCTGTAATAGTTCTTCATCATCTTGTTGATCAGTTGCAATTTGCTGGAGATCAATGGTAGCAGTGGTGTGGTTAGCATTAAGTTCCATGTGTGACAGGGCATCAACTGCAGACTTGTTTGCACCTTTGATGTGGTGAATGTATGTTGTGTACTGTGATATGAAGTCCAGATGTTGGATTTCCCTGGGTGAGTGATGATTAGGCTTGGCATTGAAGGCATAAACCAGTGGTTTATGGTCAGTATAAATGGAGAAAACACCACCTTCCAGCATGTGTTGAAAATGCTCGACAGTGAGATACACTTCCAGTAATTCTCGACCAAAGGTACTGAATTTAGTCTTGGCGGGTTTTAAGCACTTGGAGAAGAAGGATACAGGTTGCCAAATATTATCAGTGTATTGTTGGAGCACACCTCCAACTCCAGAATCAGATGCATCAACTAGTACACACAATGGGGCATCTGGTTTGGGTTACACCAGTATGGTAGTGTCGGATAATGCATTTTTCAAGGCAGCAAAAACAGTAAGTTGTTCTTCACTCAGGGCAATGTTTGTATTTTTGCATGTTCGCTGTCGCAGCAAATCTGTGAGCGGTTAGGCTGTCTCTGCACAGTAGGGTAAAAATTTCCAGTAGAAATTTACCAAGCAAAGAAATTGCCACAATTCGTGGAGAGATGTGGGTGGTGGAAAATCCATGATGGCTTTGACTTTCTCGGGAAGTGGGCAAATGCCATTCTTATCGACAATGTACCCGAGAAAATGAAGGGACACAACTCCAAACACTTGCTGGGGTTGATAACAATATCATATTCGCGCAGGCATTGGAATAGCAGGTGCAGGTGTTGATCATGCTCTTCGTCTGAGCTACTGGCCACGAGTATGTCTATGTATGCATAGACAAAAGGCAAACCTGGTAACTGTGTCTATAAAATGTTGTGCCGTGTTGCGTAAACCGAAAGGCATATGCAGGAATTCAAACATTCCAAAGGGTGTTGTGATTGCTGTCTTCGGAATATCCACAGGGATTTGATTGTAAGCGCGCACAAGGTTGATCTTTGAGAAGATGCAAGCTCCATGCAATGAGCTAAAAAAGTCCTGTAGAAGTGGGATAAGATATGCATCAGGTACAGTTATTTTGCAATTGATAGTCACCACAAACTCGCCAATCGGTTGATGACTTCTTAGGAACACAGTGTATTGGCGAAGACCAGTTGCTGCTAGACTGTCGGATGATTCCGAGGTCGAGCATGTGCTAGTCTCATTTGATGGCCTTGAGACGATCTGGTGGTAACCTTTGGGGTCGTGCAGCAACATGTGGACCACTGGTCTTGATGTGGTGGGTGACTTCATGCTTGATAGGCTGATTATGGAATACTGGTCGAGTGACGTCCGGGTATTCTTTAAGGATAGCACTGTGATGGGTTGTCATTTGCAAAATAGTTGAGCTGACTGTGGCCATACAAGCGGTTATACCACACACAGTGAGCTGAGTGGTGCTGTTGCCAAGTCTTCTGTGCTTGATGTCTACCAGGAGACTGAAAAGATGATGGAAATCAGCTCCTAAGATAGGTGTCTGCAGTTTAGTGATGATGAATACCCACTGGAATGTGCAGTGTCGTCCTAAGTTTTGTGTTAGGGACTGTTCACCGTAGGTTGGAGTCAGTGAGTAGTTGACTGCCTGAAGACAGACTTGTGTCTTTTTTCTTTTGCCTGAAGTGCAGGAAACAGGAATTATGCTGACTTCTGCGCTGGTGTCAACAAGGAAATGTGTTCCTGTTACACGATTGCAAATGAAAAACAGGCGACTTTGTGGGTGAAAGCCAGGAACTTCCATTGCGTTCAATTCCTGGCTGTGTCATTTCCCAAATGAGATGCTGAAAACAAGCATAGAATCATGCATTTCTGTGCCTGTGTTCTGAACCTTCAGTGGTACCAACAAGTTTCCTCTGAATTACAGGTGCCACTCGGGCTTTGGGACCATCTACCAAATTGACGCGATCGGCTGTTACTTTGACGCGGGGTACCAAGTGATAGGGCATGTATCTGCTCTATCAAGGCCTGTATCTGTGATACCCGTGCACCACTAATGCACGCAAGTTGGAACTTTCCAAAGCATTGGACAACGAAAGGAAAGGATTGGTGGAAGGAATCACTGCTTGGAATGTGTTCCAGTAAAGTCATCGTGTGACAACTAATTGCAGGAATTTTCCAGTTCTGATTTAGTGATGTGTGAGGTGAAGGCTGTCATTCTTTGTTGGGGGTCACCAAATGTAGTGGGAAAGGTGTAGCAAAAGATGTTGAAGTAGCAGATGAAAAGAAAAATGTAAATAATAAATAAGTGGAAATTGAATCAGTGAGTATGTGAGATATTAAGCCTGTATGACTCTCCCCAGACACAACAAAATTAATGAAAATATATATCTATATCTATCTATCTGGCTATATATTCAATAATAGGACGAATTCTTCTACAAGAATTTATCAAGTAGCTAGCGTGAAAAAAACCTCATAAGGGAAAAATTCATCATTTATTCCCGAAATATATATTTATATTTATATAAGGGCATTACTATATAATAACGCCTCACGCCATGAGGGACTCTAAGGTCAGACTACTATAAAAAAAATACATTTTTGGCTTTGAGAGTTGCATTTCCTCGCATTCGGTAAATATGTATTTTTTTATAGTAGTCTGACCTTAGAGTCTCTCATGGCGTGAGGCGTTATTATATAGTAATGCCCTTATATAAATATAAATATATATTTCAGGAATAAATGATGAATTTTTCCCTTATGAGGTTTTTTTCACGCTAGCTACTTGATAAATTCTTGTAAAAGAATTCGTCCTATTATTGAATTTAAATATATTGCCAGAATATATTCAGTGCTGAATTTATTCTGAGTAAGAGGCATATTTACCGAGATGCAATTCAAAATTCCCGCCACTTACATAGGGAAATAGTGATGAACAGTCGTCCATATGCTATGCTGGATACACGGTGTTCGTTTGGTATGTTGATTCACTGTTTATTTCTATTTTTCTGGACCATATTATACTGATGAGTAGAAGTTGTATAATACTACAATAACTACGAAATCATGATCTATAATTTAGTTCGTTTTTTTTAAGGGGTTGGCTTTGAGAGTTGCATTTCCTCGCATTCGGTAAAAATGTATTTTTTTATAGTAGTCTGACCTTAGAGTCCCTCATGGCGTGAGGCGTTATTATATAGTAATGCCCTTATATAAATATAAATATCTGGCTATATATATATATATTAGTTTCATTTCTATTAATTTCACTATGTATTTATATACATGTTTGTATGTGTGTGTATATATATATATATATATATATATATATTTATTTATATATAGGCACAGCCATGGCTGTGTGCTAACAAGCTTACTTCCCAACCACATGGTTCTAGGTTCAGTCCCACTGCATGGCACCTTGGGCAAGTGTCTTATACTATAGCCTTTGGCTGACCAAAGCCATGTCAGTGGATTTGGTTAATGGAAACTGAAAGAAGTCTGTCTTGTATATATAGATATATATTTATGTGTGTGTATTTGTGTCAGTGTTTGTTCCCCACCACAATCACTTAGCAACTGATGTTGGTATGTTTACGTCCCTGTAACTTAGCAGTTCGGCTGAAGATTTCGATAGAATAAGCTTACAAAAAATAAGTCCAGGGGTTGATTTCTTCAACTAAAAGGTGGTACTCAAGCATGGCTACACTCAAATGTCTTTAACAAGTAATAGAGTAAAAGAGTAATATATATATATATATATCATCATCATCATCATCATCATCATTGTTTAACGTCCGCTTTCCATGCTAGCATGTGTTGAACGATTTGACTGAGGACTGGTGAAACTGGATGGCAACACCAGGCTCCAATCTGATTTGGCAGAGTTTCTACAGCTGGATGCCCTTCTTAACGCCAACCACTCAGAGAGTGTAGTGGGTGCTTTTATGTGTCACCCGCACGAAGGCCAGTCAGGCGGTACTGGCAACGGCCACACTCAAAATGGTGTATTTTATGTGCCACCCACACAAGAGCCAGTCCAGGGGCACTGGCAACGATCTCGCTCGAAAATCCTACGAAGGCCAATCAGGCGGTATATGTATGTATGTATGTATGTATTAAGGGCATTACTCTACATAAATGCCTCACGCTAGGAGGGACTCTTAAAGTCAAAACTGCCATAATAAACACACTGTACCGAATGCGAGACAATGCAACACTCGAAGTGAACCTTTTAAAAACAGATTCAGCCATATCATATGATTTCATAATTAGTGCACAAAATGCACTTTTTAATCATCAGTGCAGGCATAATCAAGACATAAAAATGAACAAAAAAATCAACATACCAGATGAATACCAATTGTATCCAGCATAGTACATAGTGCTGAATATTATTCTGAATAAAAACATGTACCAAGATGCAATTCGAAAAGCCCGCCTCTTTCATAAATATATAAATGTGAACAATTCTATGTACTATGTTGGACACATTTGGTGTTCGTCTGGTATGTTGATTTTGTGCACTAATTATAAAATCATATGATCTGCAGCTGAGTCTGTTTTTAAAATGCTCACTTCGAGAGTTGCATTCGCTCGTGTTCGGTACAATGTGTTTATCATAGTAGTTTTGACTTTAAGAGTCCCTCCTAGTGAGAGGCATTTATGTATAGTAATGCTCTTAATCATCATCATCATCGTTTAACGTCCACTTTTCATGCTAGCATGGGTTGGACGATTTGACTGAGGACTGGCAAGCCAGAAGGTTGCACTAAGCAGAGTTTCTACAGCTGGATGCCCTTCCTAACGCCAGCCATTCCAAGAGTGTAGTGGGTGCTTTTACGTGCCACCGACACGAGGGCCAGTCACACGGTACTGGCAACGGCCTCGCTCAAAAGGTGTTTTTTACGTGCCACCTGCACAGGAGCCAGTCCAGCGGCACTGGCAACGACCTCCGTCGAATGATTTTCTAATGTGCCACCAGCACAAGTGCTAGAAGACGACGCTGGTAACGATTACACTCAAATGGTGCTATTTACGGGCCACTAGCACAGAAGCCAGACAGCTGCTCTGGCAATGAACACACTCGGACAGTGCTGTTAGTGCTCCACTGGCGCAAGTGCCAGTCATCGAATATGGTTTAATTTCGATTTCACTTGCCCCAACAGGTCTTTGCAAGCAGAGTTTAGTGTCCAATGAAGGAGAGGTTGGCATGGGTGCCAGTCGTCGGATTTGGTTCGATTTTGATTTCAGATTTCAAATTCACTTGCCTCAACAGGTCTTCGCAAGCAGAGTTTAGTGTCCAATTTAGTAAAGATACAAATAAGTGGGCTTGCCACACTTCTAGCAGAGGTCACAGCTTATGCTCTCACTTGGCTTGCCAGGTCTTCTCACATACTGCATATTTTCAAAGGTCCCGGTCACTAGTCATTGCCTCGGTGAGGCCTAAAGTTTGAAGGTCATGCTTCACCACCTCGTCTTCCTGGGTCTACCTCTTCCACAGGTTCCCTCAACTGCTAGGGTGTGGCACTTTTTTGCACAGCTATCCTCATCCATTCTTGCCACATGTCTATACCAGTGCAGTCGTCTCTTTTGCACACCACAACTGATGCTTTTTAGGTCTAACTTATCTCTCAAGGTACTTACACTCTGTCGAGTATGCACACTGACATATAAATAAATATATTTAAAGGGAATAATTAATAAAGTTTTCCCCTATGAGGTTTTTCACGCTAACTACTTGATAAATCCTGATAAAGATTTTATATATATACATATATATATATATATATATATATATATATATATAATTGTTAAACAGGACAGCAAACATTAAGGCAAGGCAAACATCTCAAGTTATATACAATATTATTAAGAATTTCTTGATAATATTGTATATGACTTGAGATATTTGCCTTGCCTTAATGTTTGCTCTCCTGTTTAACAACTATATATCTACTGTAGCAGAAATCTGCAATGGCTCCATAACTACCATCTCGGCTATAACCTTGGCGCTCCAGTAATATGCTCTTAGCTAGCGTACCTAATCATTTAGATCACCTGTGAACTAAACCCCCATAATTTGTATATATATATGGATATATATATATATATATATATATATATATATATATATATATATATATATATATATATATATATATATATATATATACATATATCCATACACACACACACATATATATATGTGTGTGTGTGTGTGAATGGATATAGAAATATATATATATATATATATATATATGTAATACAGAATGGGACAAGAACGCAAAACATCAAGACAGTTAGGTGATACAAGAAAGGGACAAAACATGGACAGGTCATTTGGAGTTTTCTCTCTTCAGTCAAGATCCAGACTATCTTTGCAATTTCGGCTGGTTATTCTCGATATTGCTCCAATCTGGCCAGCCCCAATGAAGAACTAAACTAAGAGCACTAAATTCCCTGGAAGAAAGCAGCAAATGTATACAAAAACAAGGACGGAAAAAACGAACACTGTTACACAAATACAGTAGGAATAATGACGGGACATAGCGACAGATGTCTTTCGACTAAGGACAAATAAAATTAATCTGGTGTATATGGAAATAAGGCCTTACAGCTGGGATACAAGATTTCACAGGCACAGGGAGGAATAACGATGTTGCATGCTCAACAGCCGCCCAAGAAAGAAAGGTCAGGCTTGGCCGAACACCAGTCACGTGGGAAGAGAAGAGAGAGAAGTAGAGGCAGAGGTACAAAAAAATTAAGGAGGGGCAAGAAAAAATGGCAGGGACACAGTGAAGTGAAAAGTGGAGTCTCAGGCCAACCAAAGCCTTGTAAGTGGATTTTGTACACAGAAACTGAAAGAGGACTGTCATATATATATGTGTATATTTGTGTGTGTGTCTGTGTTTCTACCCCAACCATTGCTTGACAACCTATATTGCTGTGTTTACATTCCCATAACTTAGCGGTTTGGTAAAAGACACTGATAGAATAAGTACTAGGCTTACAAAGAATAAATCCTGTGGTTGATTCATTTGACCAATGGTGCTGCTCCAACATGGCTGCCGTCACATGACTGAAACAAGTAAAACAATAAAAAAACTATGCCATTTTCATCCCAAGCAAGGCCAGGTATCTCTACTAGTATATATATCTATACATGACGGAATCTCCTGTCAAAGATGACGTATGACTGTTCAGTTTTTGCTAAATGACCTGCACAAATGATTTTCTTTATGGTGATCAAATGTATGTGCTGTACATTAGCTCACTTCCTCTATCCAATTGACATTGTACTGGTGCACAAGTGTGCCACACATCTGATGTCGGAAGCCTCTGTATGATAACCTCAAGTTGACCAAAACCATGTGAGTTGGTTTGGCTGACGGAAACTAAGCCCATCATGTGTGTGTTTCTGTATTTGTCTTGCACCACCATCTGACAACTGGTGTTATGTGTTTATGTCCCTGTAACTTAGTGTTCAGCAAAAGAGACTGATAGTGTAAGTACCAGACTTAAAAAAAGGACTACCATCGGTACATTTGCATGGCTGCAGTCTGATGACTGAAACAAGTAAAAGAAAGAAATAAGATATACATAATTTATTATATTAGTTGTGTCTAAGGTGGTGAGTTGGGCAAAATACTTAGTAACATTTTGTCTGTTTTAATGCTTTGAGTTCAAATGCCACTGAGGTCAACTTTGTGCTTCGTCCTTTCGGGGTTGATAAAATAAGTAGCAGTTGAGCACTGTGGTCAATGTAATCAACCTGTGGTCAATGTAATCAACTCACACCCTTCTCTGAAATTGCTGGCCTTGTGCCAAAATTTGAAACCTTTATATTAGTTGTGTCTAACTGCCTTACATTTGTTACTTAGCTTCATGCTGAAAATACATTATCACTAGTATAGTTGTATGTACATGTGTATGTATATATACAGACTCTTACACACATACATACACACACTCACACACATACACTTGCACAAACACATATGATATATAGTGATCATTTAAGTTCTTCATCTGATGCTTGTACTGTCATTACACTTTCCTAAAGTTAAGTTTCCTCTGATAGTTAATTCGGTGAACTCTGCGATCATGGCAAATAAAAGTAATCATAAGTGGTAATAATGTGTGGGTGGGTGGGTGAGTGGGGGTGGGGTGGGGCTTAATATGTCTTAACTGAAAAGAAAATCACCAGATTACAAATGGGAAAGAGGATAAATTTTTATAACTAAGATCCAGTTGAATATTTCTTTGTATAAATTTAGTTTAACAGTTGTAATAACTGTAGTGGTAGCAGTGATAGTAATGATTGTGTAGTAACTATTTTAATAGAATTTGTATTGATTAAATTCTGTATAAAGAATTGTTTAATTTGCGTCATACATTTGCTGTTATTTTCAGACATTTATTTCAAGAATACTATGACTGTGTAATGAGGGCTCAGCGTTTATCTGCTGCTAAGCAGGCCATTTCTAAACCCAGTACATCTACAACGTTGTTACAAACAGATGACTTGCTCATTTACCTTCGTTGGCTTATATCTTATTTGCATTCTACCAAAAAGTTTCACCAGTATTTGACAGTAAGTACATATGTTTGTGTTTCTTGGTAGTTTTCCTTCCTTGTTACCAACCTAATTATGTCTCTTTTTTTTTAATATTGAAATAGAAGTATGATACCTAGATAATAAATTCAAAAACCTTATCATTATTATTGTGTATTTTAAAGTGATGAGCCAACAGAATCATTAGCATGCTGGAGAAAAAATGCTTAGTGTTCTTTCTTCTGGCTTTTACATTCTGAGTTCAAATTGTGCCAAGATCAACTTTGCTTTTCATCATTTCAGGGTCGATAAAATAAGTACCAGTGTAGCACTGGGGTCAATGCAATTTACTCACCCCTGCCCCAAAATTTCAGGCCTTGTGCCTGTAGTAAATAGAAAAGATTATTAGTGTGTCTTTTAGATGAGCCTTACATTAAAAGATCCTTAACTCCATCCAAGATACTATGCAATATTTTCATTCATGCTCTCACAACAATCATTATCTGGTTAGTTTCAGTAGTTTTCCTATATATGTATACATGTATGTGTGTGTGTGTATATATATATATATATATATATATATATATATATATATATATATATATATATATATATATATATATATATATATATATATATACACACACAGACATGCAGGAAGTAAATAGACACTTTTAATTTTCAAAATCTTTCATTTAATATGCAAAGCGAACAATTGAAATGTAAACAATAGGTAGGACTACATACTTTAGTATTTAGTTGACATTCCCTTTACAGTTTTTAATTCAGAAACTCTTTTTGGCATTGAACTCTTGTGGAATTTCTGCCCAATTTTCACACAATTGAAACAATTCATCTTTAGATTTTGGTCTCTGTTGAGTTTTTCATATATCTCTATCCAGTATGCTCCAAAGATTTTCAGCTGGGTTCATGTCAGGAGATTGGCTCGGTCAAGGAAGCTTCTTGATCCCATTTTTAGTCAGCCATTGTTGATTACTTTTCATTGTGTGACATGGAGCAATGTATTTTTCAGAGTTTATGGTTCCAACACATTCAATCAGCTCAGAACGTTCATTGCTAGTAACAGCTCCCCATACCATTACAGAGATACCACCATGTTTCACAGTTGGTTGGAGTCGTTTCAAATCAAATTCTTGATTGGGAAGCCTCCAGACCCAAACACGTCCACTGTCTGAAAATAATGCAAATCTGGATTCATCTGAGAAAATCACTCTATCCCAAAATGAACTGGATTTTTCTGACATCTCAACCCATTTCTTTCTTTTCATGATATTAATTGGTTGATACCATAATACCCAAGCTTATGCAGATATGTAACACACATTCTTGGACTAACTTCTTGCTGTTTTGCAATGTCAGAAGCCTTCGAACAGGGTTCATTTTCCACAATTCTCTTCAAACAGCAAAGCTTCTTTTCTGAGGGCCCAGATCGTCTGGGACGAGAATCTGTTGATTCTTTTCCTCGGCTTTTGAATTGCACTATAATTCTATTAACAGTAGTAAGAGGAATTTGAAGATTTTCAGCAAATTTTCACTGACTAAGACCAGCCTCAGATTGCCCAACAATATGGCCTCTTTGAAAATCTGACAGTTCTGCTGAATTTTTTGTGCATGGCATGGTTACTCTTTGCAAATGTTTAATATAATGGCACCTGGAATGAAAAAGAATAACTACATTGTAAACTCTACACCGCTGAAAACATATTAAGATGCTTAGATCAGAAATTTTGAAAATAAAAGATGTCTATTTACTTCCTGCATGTCTGAGTGTTTGTGTGTGTGTGTGTGTGTGTGTACATATATATATATATATATATATATACAGTGGGGGGGGGGGGGAATAAATATTCATACATGTCAAAATTCTTTATTTATTTAATTTCTAATGAACATAAATGGGATATACCCATACTATATTTGCATACACATGCATAAACTAAGAATATGCAAAAGAAACTAATAAATTATAGAAACTAATGAATTTATATACAATTATAAATATTTAGGGGCGAAAAAAGTATTTGTACAGAATAAATTTATGAGTTTCTATGCCACAAAATACTGTTAAAATAATTTTTGTTTTTACTAGAACTTTCTTGTTTGTTCCAATAATCTTATCAGTGGTCATTTTTAAGTGTCAAAACGCTAGCTTCTTCATTCAGCACTAAGACAACATAAAGTAGTGTCGTAATAATGGCGAAAAGTAAAGAACTCACAAATTCAGTGAAAAACTTAATTATTGAACAGTGGAAAGCAGGTGAAAGTTACAGGAAAATATCAGAGACCCTTTGTATACCATTTTCTACTATATTTTCATTTATTCAAAGACATAAAAAATCGGGAACTGTTGAAAACAGAATAAAATCCGGTGCACCACACAAGATTTCCCCTAGATCTTTAAGAAAAATGAAACAAAGAATTGAAAAAAACGCAATGATCACCAGAAAGGAGTTGCAAGAAGATTTGTTAGCTTCAGGGACTAGTGTTACACTATGAACAATCAGCAATGAACTTCATAGGAATGAACTGAAGTCATGCTCTCCTAGAAAAACTTCAATGTTGACTAAAAGGCATAGAGATGCCCGTTTAAAATTTGTTTATGAACGCAAAGATAAATCTGATACATTCTGGGAAAATGTTCTTTGGACAGACGAGTCGAAAATTGAATTTTTTGGACGAAATTCGCGTAGTCATGTTTGGAGGAAAGATAGTACCAGCTATTCGCTGAAAAACACAATTCCTACTGTAAAGTTTGGAGGTAGCAACATCATTGTGTAGGGGTGTTTCTCTGCAAATGGCACTGGCAATTTATATGTGATAGATGGTAGAATGAATGCAGAGATATACCAAAATATTTTGAACAATAATTTATGGGACTCTATAGAAAAGCTCCAGCTTTGTGAAGGGTGGGTTTTACAACAGGATAACAACCCTAAGCACACGGCGAAGTCTACCAAAAATGGATTGTCAATCAATATAAAATTATTAGAATGGCCAATCCAGTCACCTGACTTGAACCCCATTGAAAATTTGTGGCATTATTTGAAAATTAAAATTCATTCAAGAGCCCCAATATGCATTCCAGATTTGAAGAAAATTTGTCAAGAAGAATGGGAAAAAATTCTGAAAGAAACATGCAAGTCATTGATTATTAACTACAAGAAGAGATTGGTTGAAGTGGAACTGAATAACGGTTATGCTACAAAGTATTAAATCAGAATTATCAGTTATTTATGTTCTGTATGAATACTTTTTTCACCCCTAAATATTTATAATTGTATATAAATTCATTAGTTACTATAATTTATTAGTTTCTTTTGCATATTCTTAGTTTATGCTTGTGTATGCAAATATAGTATTGGTATATCCCATTTATGTTCATTAGAAATTAAATAAATAAAGAATTATGACATGTATGAATAGTTATTCCCCCCACCACCACTGTGTATGTGTGTGTGTATATATATATATATATATATATATATATATATATATATATATATATATATATATATATATATATATATATATATATATATATATATATATATATATGTATGTATGTATGTATGTATATAGAGGCATGTGGCCTAGTGGCTAGGCCATCACACTCACAATCGCTAGATTGTGGGTTCAGTACCCTGAGTAGGCGGTGTGTTGTGTTCTTGAGCAAAACACTTCATTTCAAGTTGCTCCAGTCCCCACTTTTGACCAGTGGGGAATGTTGTTGATCTGCTCGCCTCACCAGCGGGGTGGCATCATTTGAAGGCTAAAACAATGTAAATGTGAATTGTGACCGCTGATGTGTAACATCTGATTGCCCGGTTGATCACGTAAGAATCTGCATCAAATTTTTCCAAAAGCATGGCAATGTCTGCTCAGAGGCCTACGCAATGTTTTCAAAAGTTTTCATTGTTCGCAACACAATCAAGGAGATCTTGTGCAACTGAAACTTGAGTGTCTTTTGGTCAGCTGAAAGCAGTTTTGGCACAAATTTGGCAGACACGTGACTCATACCCAAATCTTCATTGATAATGAACTGAACTGAATTGTAACTAATCTGCACATCCTCTGATAACTCACGGATGGTGATTCAATGGTTTCCCTTCACAGCTGCACTTGCATCTGCAATGTTTTTCTCAGTTCTGATATTTGCAGTTCTCCCAGAACATTCATCAATATCGACATTTTTTCAGCCATATGGGAAATGTCTGAACCACTCGTACACTTGTGTGCTGCTCATGCACTTCTCTCCATACACTTTCTGCAACTTTGCAAAAGGCCTCTGGGCAGGTATTGCCATGATTACTTTCTCTGTCATGATCAATGCAACAATCACACGCTACACACCTACCTTCCAAGCACTGCTGTAAACAGTGGAAGTGAACTAGAATGTTAAAACTTAGTGCGCATGCACAACAGTCTGGATACTTATTGATCAGACCTCATATATATATATATATATATATATATATATAGAGAGAGAGAGAGAGAGAGAGAGAGAGTGAAGTGTATTGCCACTTAAATGTGGCTGACCCCTAGGGGTGGATGTTACTGTTGCTTTTAGCCCCAGGAGGACATCTCCTCCAGCTGGCTTATCGACACACTTCTGTGTCCTGTTTGTTTTGCCAAGGGAAGTTATCCCTCTCATCGTGATCTGTAGCATGAACAGACTCGAGTTTCAGGGTTATTTCCCTTCGTCAGCGTCCGATAACCAGCTGGAGGAGATGTCCTCCTGGGGCTAAAAGCAACAGTAACATCCACCCCTAGGGGTCAGCCACATTTAAGTGGCAATACACTTCACTTTATCGTGCAGTTACTGTTAATACCTCGTTTAGAGAATTAACATTACTTATATATATATATATATATATATATATATACAGCAATCCCTTGCCATATTGCAGTTCACCTATCACCCAGTCAGGACATCCTAGTTCATCTATCTTGCACTCAGTACACTGCGGATTTTTCTGGCTATTATATATAAATTTATATCACAGACTCCTCAGTATATCACGGGTTTCTGTGACCGATAAGTATTTAGATTTTTTAGATTTTAATTATTTCTGTGGGAGGGTTTGGAATGTAACACCTGCGATAGTCGAGGAATTACTGTATACATACATACATACATACATACATACACACATACACACACACACACATACATACATATGTGGGAAATTCTGTCTGTGGGTGTGCTTGTGGAGTTGTTAGCTAACTCTTCCTACATCGTTTTATCGATCTTGTTGAAACTTGACATTGAGTAGAACTCATGTCTGGAAACCTCATTTGTGAGAATGAAACATTTGTGAATATGGAACCAAGGGATAAGCCCTGCTTTCCCGGGAATTACTGGGTACATCAGCTAGTATGTGTGTGTGTGTGTGTGTGTGTTGTGTATAAAATCAAGAGAACAGAGATTTGCACATCCAAGTTTTGTTTTACAGTTAATCACATCTTTCTTTGTCAAGACCTATACACGTTTCCGCTGCAAGCCAGTGCACACTGTTAAATGCACATCTTCGTGTTAATTATTGGTTCAACTTCATCAGAGTCTACTTTAACTGTTAGTCGGATATCATCTGAACATAGTACAGGGTCTTGCAGATAAATTGAGACAATTTTTATGATACATAAAACTGGTTATAAATACTAAAATAATGGTAGAGGACAGATATAATTTTAATGTAACATTTATGACAACAAAAACATTTATCAGTCAATATGGCTGCCCTTTTGGCTCCACACAAGAATGAAATTGTTTTGAAGCTGCTGCAACTTCCGCCTTTTTGATTTTGCATGTTGCACACACAATGCAGGTCTTCAAACTATTGACACTTGAGTGTGGTGAAGTATTTGTCCTTGTTGAAGTATGTCCCATAAAAATTAATCGAGAAGGTTTAGATCTGGGCTATTACTGGGTCAGATGTTGGCCATCACAAAAAATGGCACCTTCTCACCAAGGAAAGCCTGTGTTGCTTTTGACCCATGGCATGGTGCAGAATCCTGGATAAGCATCACATTGTCAAGCCCAAACTTCTGTTCCATCCAAGGTAACAGAGAGTTCTTCAGGATGTTCAGATACTCCTTTGTGCCAATCTTCAAGTCAGACTCAATAAAGTGTGGATCCATGACACTTCCATCACTTGCCATGGCTCCAAATAACATCACAGAGGCAGGATTCTTAGTCTCAAACACAGTGGGAACATCAGAAAGGTTGTATGCAATCACTCAAAAATTTCTGAAATTCACCTCAGCATCCACAGTGAACTTCTTGTCCACGAACATGAGAGTTTTTCCTGCACCTTGATGCATGATGAATGACAGAAGCTTTGGGCATCTCTCAGCTCTGATTGCTTTGACCTTGGCTGTTAGGAGGTGACGAACATAGCCAGTCATGCCAAGGTTCCTGTTCACAGCTCTGGACACTGGAAAGGGACACATTGCATTTCTTTGCAAGAGTTGTCATGGATGTGGATGGGCTGGCATAGATGTAGATGGTGGAACATGTCCTTCTATAGCACTGATTTCTAACATTAGCATATAACCATAAATTTTTGGAGATGCCAGCCAATTAAATCAACTTAATTTTAATGATCTCAGAAGGATAAAAGGCAAAGTTGACTTTAGTGGGATTTGAACTCAGAATGTAACTAAATACATTTTGTTCAGTATTCTAATGATTCTGCCAAACTGCCAGCCTTGTGTCCCCATATAATATTAGTAATAAACAAGTACTGTTTTTCCTTTATTGTATGTCTGAATATACTTTGGATGTTTATTGTATTTGGATGTATAAGATATACTGAATATATCTTTCTTAAATATTCTTCCATCTGTGTATGAACAACTGGTGATAATTTTTATAAATATTTAATTTGTTAGTGGAAAAAAATAATTGACATCAAACTTAGACTTTGCTGCCATAATGGATCATGAATAAATTCAATATAATGTAATGTATTGTTTCCATTTCAGTTGATTAAGTGGTTACCTTTAATCCATATTGATAAATTTACATTTACAGAAGAAGATGATGACATGGTAAATTTTTTTCAGATCTTACTCCTAATTTCTTTCTGTCAGAATCTAATAGATTTTCTTTTTTTCCTGTATTTGAAAATAGACAAAAATGACATATAAAGTAATGTTTGATGGTTTCCCTTAAATTTTCACTGAGTATTTGTCACAGATTTGAAGTTACTTCCTGGAAATATTTTCTTCCAATTGTTAATGCAGTAGGGCGGTTCAAATATTGTATTAGAAATAAAAGTATTTTGATTGTAAACCCAGTTAACATCCAGTTAGCAAACATTTAAAATAATTGTTTACACTTTAGTTAAAAGTTTGAAATATTTATCTTCCTATATATTTAAATTATTTGAAAATATTTACCTGTAATATGTGTATATGTGGGGGATTTGGTAGTGATACTCTCAAAGCTTAGGTCTGTTCATAGCTCTTTTGAATATAGAGCCTTCATAATAAAACTTAGCAAAGATTTTTGAATATGACTGAGTGGATAAATAGAAGAGAGAGTGTTACGTATGAGGGCGAAATGAGTATGAATATGAGTGTGATGGTGGGGAAACAGGTTGATAGGTGTGAGACGATGGTAAGAGAGAAATTATGGAAGAGAGACAGTGGTAGCTACTTGCTGGTTGTTAAAGAGATTGAATAAAAAATAACATGAACAGTGTGATAGGCTAGCAATAGAGATAAATGTTGGTAAGAGAAAGCTTATGATAGGTTGCTATAGAGAGTGGTGGATATCATTAAATAATCATATAGGGGACAGATAGTGATGGCTGGTAGTAAAGAAGGATGATAGTAGTGAGTACTGGATATGGACAGATTAAAACCATCCCTCATTACACAAGCATCAGGAGGGAAAAATAATAGATTTGTAGAGAGGTGATGGTGGAAGAGAAGTAGAGGGATAAGGGTTGAAAGATTAAATATAGGCACATCAAATGCCATTCCGCATTATACAAGCCACTTAGTGCAGTTGATAGGAGAGAGAATAATAGCTAAAAGAGTAACATAGAGGGTAGTAGATGATATCATATCAGGAAGATAATCACTGAGCTACTCAAATGTAGATATATTATATACCTCCCAGCTGCCATTACTGCCACCATTTTAATGTTTATTTCATCATGATTGTACAGGTTGATGTGTCTTCTTTAGCACTATTTGTTGCTAATCTCTGCAATTTTTGATATTTCCTTCATGAGGTTCAACATTCTGGGATTCGATCTTACTACTTCTTTATATTTCTTTCTCTCTCATCCACAAGTTCCAACAATATGAAACACTTGGCACGTCTTTGTATATCCTGCATAGTCTCCTTTCTCTACATTGCATCTGATTCCGTGTCCTCTTATGTATAAATTTCTTTTTGGTTCATTTGTGTTTTGTCATTCAGGCACACTAACATTGCACATCCAACAGAGTATGCTCTCTTCATTCTTTCTGGCCCTTACAAATCTTATTTTATCATGCTCTTACTACTATACAGTATTGCACTTTGTGAAGTCTGTTCTTTATTCTGAGGGAGGAACCCTTTACTACCAACATAGATAATTTGTCTGAACTTTTTCCAACTCATTTTTATTACTGTTCTTTCAGAACACCCACCTCCACTGTTAATTAGGTTACCTAGGTAACAAAAGTTATAAACTAATGAGCCTTTAGAGTAATTGAAATAATTTATTCCTCTTGTATTCTCACTACTAATTCCTCCTGCCTCATACAAAGACTACTTTCTCTGCCAAGTTTACCTGTGGTTTCACTACACTTCTCGTGCATCCATAGTTTACACTGGGTACACTGCATGAAACTTCTACCTTGTCCTTTTCTACATTTTGAGGATGGCTATTTCTGGGGTGGTGGCAGAAATCTGCTTTCTTCTACTTACTAAAACTTGTAATGCTCTTCAAGTTTAGTTTGAAGGCCCTTGATTACAGGTTTTACTTCCAAGTCTAGAATTTCTTCTCTAAATTTTATACAGATTCCATAAGAATAAGGTCATCAACATACAAAAGTTCTTGTAAACAGTCAGTCTTAAACTGCTTTTCTATGACTTGGGGTACACTGAGAACTGAGCTTTGAAGAATTTCTACTTGCACACTAAATTTGTCACTGACGTTTTAGCTAACTTTCACATTGCCTCTCTATGTATGGCTTATATGGCTCATACAAACCATTCATCTATCTCTAATTTCTTTGGCGACCATCAAAATAAAGAGCATTGAACCCTAGTTGGTTTATGCTAGGTATAGAGCTAAGTACTTCTGCAAGTTGTCTTCCTCTAGGAATGTAGCATTGGTAGTTCCTCTTACTGACCTACATCTCATCCAGGCTAATTCTCTTCCTAATCAATTGTACTGTAACTTTTCATTACATGGTCCAACAATCTGTTGTCTCTGTAATTGCCTCTCACAACAGCATCTCCTTTTCCCTTGTAATTGTCAACAATGATATTGCTACACCAGTTATTGAGACCTTCTGTACTACCTGATTGATTATGCAAATAACTAGCATATGACTTTCTTCACCAGATATTTTAAGCATCTCTTTACATTTGTTATTTAGCTCCATGCTGAAAATCACCAGTGTATATGTATGTGTGTGTGTGTGTGTATATATATATATATATATATATATAGAGAGAGAGAGAGAGAGAGACATTTACACACACATACATAGACACACTCACATGTACATACACAAACACATATGATATATAGCGATCATTTAAGTTCTTCATCTGGTGCTTGTACTGTCATTATCCTTTCCTAAAGTTAAGTTTCCTTTGATAGTTAATTCAGTGAACTTTGCAATCACGGTAAATTAAAGAAATCATAAGTGATAGTGCATGTGTGTGTGTGTGTGGTTTAATATGTCTAACCTAAAATCAGCAAATTACAGATGGAAAAGAGAATAAATTTTTATAACTGAGATCGTTGAATACTTTGTATAAATTTCGTTTAACAGAAGTAATAACTGCAGTGTTAGTAGTGATGTTGAACATTGAAGTAGTAATTATTGTCTAGTTTAACAGTTGTTCCCTCTGTTAGATTTATTTGGTTTAAGCTCTCACACTCCCAAGCATTTTTCTTATTCAACAACTTCACATAATAGCACTTCATATCTCTTCCTTTTCAGCATCAGGAAGGCCATGTGTACTGTTTATTATTCCATATATATATCTTCTCAATAACATCTTGATTCTCTCCAGCACACTGCCTAGCAGTATGGAACACTTTGTGCTTCTAACCCTCACACCACAGGACATCTACAAACCTCTTGATTTCTGCATCTTTCCATTCTAAGTATAACAGACATCTAGCCTCTCTTCTTGCTATTTGATATTATTCTCTACTGTCCCCTTTTTTCAGTCTTTCTAAGCTTGTCTTTTAGCTTTTAGAGCTCCATTTACAGTACTAATCCACCATTATATCAACATTTATTTTGCTCAAACCAGCCACAGATTTGTAGTTCCCAGCAGGTTGGTTGTCTTATAGAAACTTCCAGTTGTCCTCTATTATGTCTCTATCTCTATTTCTGAGTCTGTTTAGCTCTTATTCTGAAGTTACTAAGCACTAGTCCATGTTGAGTGGTACTGTCTTCACTAGGGAAAGACTTAACATTTCCAGCCATCTGCCTAAAATCTATTTGGTTTGGATCTTCACCTGATTGGTTGGTGATCAAGTAACTTGCCAGTTTCTTGAAGTTAGTGATGCAAATGTTTAGGATTATTTGCATTACAGGAACCCAAGAGCTTTAATCCCACATTCCTCGTTTCATATCCTTAGCATCCATGTACACCAAAAAAACTATCATGGTATTGCACAACATCATTAGCTATAATTATGAAGTTTTTATCAATTCTCTTCAAATATAATTAATACAGTTACTAAATTCTTTGGAAAAAGTTGCACTGAGGATGACATAAAATATTTAAATAATCTGTCTACAAATATAGAGGGGTTAAAAGTTGAAATCAAATAAAATATTAAAAAATTAATTACAGAAAAAAAATTTTGCTTTTTAATTAATATACTAAAATGAAGAAAATTTCTCACAAAGCTTGTTTCCTTTGCTAAGAAAAAAAAGGACTGCAAATAGCAAGTGAGTTTATATATATATATATATATATATATATATATATATATAGTCACAATGAAGATATTTATCCAAGATACAGGGATACAAGATATAGGGATATTTATCCAAGATACACTGCTTTAATATATTAAATTTTGATGAGATAATCCTTCAATGAACATATCATATAGAATATTGTAAGATATCAGACATTTTTATTGAGTTAGAAAACAGAGAGATCTAAAGGATACAAATTAATTTATTAATTAATCAACATATTAACCAACAATTGTTTCATTTCTCAAAGAAGATTAAAATTACAAAACATATGAAGTATATTTTTATATATGTTTTGTAATTTTAATCTTATTTGAGAAATGAAACAATTGTTGGTTAATATGTTGATTAATTAATAAATTAATTTGTATCCATTAGATCTCTCTGTTTTCTCTATATATATATATCTATAACTATAGTATAGCTGAGTTTGTGAGTGTGTGTATGTGTTGCATCTATAGAAATCCACATTAAAAAATCTAATTACTGCACTGGAAAGTTCACATCAAGAAAATTCCGTTGATGTAAAAAATTTTACGAAAAAGTGGAAAATGTGGATTTCTATACACTTTAATATATATATATATATATATATATATATATATATATATATATATATATATATATATATATATTGTTGTACCATTCTTATGAATTTATATATATACCCTTATAGGGCTATTTTTTGCTGGAAATTGATACATTTGTATTAATACATTTGTATTGAAATATTTTTCATTGTTGACTTCTTCACTGTTCTCAGTTCCATTAACGGCTTGGCGTTCGGGCGAGTATACTTGGCATTGATGTGGCAACATTTGAAATGTTGTCTAGGTGAATGCAGCTGATGAGGACTAATCAGATTTACGTTGTGAAACGTATTTGAAAAGTCTGAAACCTGGGTACTGCATTATCCTTAATCTGGGTTGTTCATTTTCGGATGTTCTTCCTAAGGTAAGACAAGTTTTTCATGTTTTGTTGCACACACGCATTTTTGCCAGTATATACGCAGTGAAGCTATACAATAGCGTCGTATTTTATACCGATTGCTATTGTCCAGTAAATATCAGTACCTTGTTGTACCATTCTTATGAATATATATATATATATATATATATATATATATATATATACATATGTATATATGGATAAAGGACATCACCAACTGTCTAAACAACATGAAATACGTAGACAAACAAGATAAATATGTAAACAACAAGAGAAAAAATGGAAAACAAGACAAGTGAACACAGAGAAACGACCCTTCATCAGTTGTCGGCTGTCTCTCTACTCGTCATTTCGAGCATTCAATGACAATATAACTCTTCAAAAGCAGTTGCTGAGAGGAAAATAGTGAACACTGGGAGAAATATTTTCTTTGAAAAGAGAAAAGATAGAAGCAATAGATAGAAGATGTCCAGTCCTTAGAACATCGTGCAAGAAAAGAAAGATGGATGATGGTCACTTGTGAGCAACAAGAAAAAGAGAAAGAGGGGGAGATTGAGAGACAGATAGAAAACGGTGAAGGGGAGAAAACAGTATAGAGTATTTAACTGAATGCCACGCATCCATTTCCAAGTGTGTATATATATATATCTATATATATATATATATATATATATATAACAGTATTGTTTATTGACAGATTTAAAGATCTGCAGATTATTTTAATAACTCTGTCCTTTCTTTCTTTCTTCTTTTTCTTTTTGGCGTGTTAGTTTATTTTGCCTAATTATACTTTTCCCTTTTGTATTTAAGGAAAACATTTTTTCACATTTCAGGAAGAAGGCAGTTTAGAAAGTACCATTCGAAAATTGAGTTTTCGATATGATGAAATGAAGTTCAATGACGATTTTTCAACTGCTTCTTATGATAATTTTATCAAATACCTTAGTGAACCATCAAAAACTCCAATTCCAGAAAAACACCAATTGTCAAGTCTCTCTCTGCCAAGTTCATTTATAGCCAAAGTTTATGGATTCTTGAGTATGTTAAGCTATATCTCTAATACTGGAAAATGATTTATCTGCTAACCTATTTCATTATTGATATCATTGCTATCATCATCATTGCCATCATCATCATTGCCACTGCAATATCCAGTGCCTTCCCACCACTGCCAAACTATAAAATGGTAATAGTAGTAATAATTTCTAACAAGTCTACAATTTTTAAGGGAAGGTGCAGTTGATTAAATTTGATCCAATACCAGGTTGGTACTTATTTATTAACTCGAAACATGAAAGGAAGAGTCAATGTTGTGAGAGTTGAAATCTTATAAAAAGATGTTCTTAAGTATCAGAAAGTATTTTGTCTGCCGTCCACCACCACTTCCCCAACAATAGTAATAATAATTGTTTCAAATTTTTGCCTAAGGCCAGCAATTTTGGATGGAGGGTGCTGTTGATCCCAGATTTTAACCAGTACTTTCTTTTATTGTCTCTGAAAGTTGATTGCAGCAAAATTTAAACTCAGAACATAAAGAGCCAGAAGAAATGCCATTAAGCATGGTAATGATTCTGCTAGTAATAATAATAAAAGTTCGTGATAATAATTTTGCAGCCTTTTTTTTTTCTATCCTGACTTGGATTTAAAAAATTTGTATATGTTTGTATATCGATGTAACATGATTACATACTGATGATAATTTCCATCAATGTCATCATGTTAATATTCTTTTCAATTCTGGCATGGTCTTGCCTTACAATACATGTCTACTCAAGTCTAGAAATATTTTTATGAAGCTAATGCTTTATAAAAGGAGGTGATGACAAGTGGCCAAGACTTTGGCGATATGCTGTGCTTAAAAAGACTTGTCAAGACAAGTGAAACTGTAGTCATGGTTGTTGCCAGTATCATGTAAAAGGCACCCATGAAATTGTAGTTGTGGTCGTTGCTGGTATTATGTAAATGGACCCATGCTGGTGGTACATAAAAAGCACCCATTACACTAAGAAGGGCATCCAGCCAGAGAAATCATGCCAAATCAGACTGGAGCCTGGTGCAGGTCTCTGGATTACCAGTTACAATCAAACCATCTAACCCATGCCAGCATCGAAAGTGGACGTTAAATGATGATGAAATAATGATCCATGAAAAAGGATGAGGGACAAAGATGTTTGATGCATGCAATTACTGAGTCAAAATTAAAATAAAAAAATTTTGTTTCATTTCTTTGTTGATCTTTCTTAATTAAAAATAGGAATATCTAAAAACAATTTATTTAATTTATTTGAAAATGTATTATTAATCATAGGATCTTTTCCTTAAATTAATATTGCCTTCATTACCTTCTTATCTTGCATCAGTTAGTAAAATATCTACTTAATAATTTGTCTTTTTTTTAAACAATTTTTTATTCTACTCTGTGCAATTAATTGTTTTAGATTAACTGTTCTTTCAGTTTAATCCTGTCTGCTTTATTGTATGTATTTCTTATCAGCTTGTTCACACTATAGTTTTAAATTATTTTCTATCAACAACAGATTATTTTCTTTTAATAAACCAAATTTTACATATAGAAGTTTTTTTAGAATCTTCACATTTTCAAAAATATGATTAGTTGATGTTGAAACAATTAAACGAGGAGGAATATTTCTGTAATGAACACCATGAATAATTAACTTTGAAAGACAAAATAATAAACAATATCACACAATTCCTTTAATTAGTGGGATAAGTAGTGCTTCTGTTATTGTGTCAAAGAAAATACAATATTGAACAAAATGTCTTGCAATATCTAATTACATTCTGGGTTCAAAGTCCACCAGAAATTACTTTGTTTTCATCCCACTGACATCAATAAAATAAGTAGCAGTAATATACTATTAGACCAGTGCTATCACAATAGACCTCCTGTATTTATTTGTGGCCTTGCATCAGTGGAAGAAATCAATGTTACTTTTGTTGATTCTAATAAAATAGTTACATAATCAATTTGAACCATTTTCTCCATAGTTTGCTTAATTTGTCTAAATTTAACTTTTTACTTCATGTCAGTCACACCATGCATGTTACACACAAATCTACAATCACATGTGGTTGTTTGTACTGCTAGATACTGCAACCAAATCTCCTTCAAATTACATTCTGTCATCTTGAAAAGGAAGGTCCTATATATGTTAGAAAAAGTAACTAAATCTTCAGATAACACTACAATCTTGGAAAGGGAAAGCCAAGAGGTCAGGCTGATGATAACAGATCATCATTAATCATAATTCTATCTATTTGTAGTTTACCTGGTGTTAAATAACAGCAATAATCTAAATCTACCCACTGTGTATTGCCTACTTATATATCTGGTAGTAGGGCCCTGGTTTGGGAGTTCCAGATTTTTAAGGAGTGTGGAATCATCTAGTTACTATTATTCCCAAGTCCTGTCTGACTGGATTAGTAGTGCCAGCTATGGTCTAATTAGTATATTAGAGCTTGCCTACCTTTGCATGTAAAAACTGGACCTGACGGAAGAAACTTTTATGATTCAACAGAGGGGAAGGTGGCTGCAGTAATGCATTGAGGGGTGCAGAGAGCAAGATAAGGCATCTAAAACATCTCTGTCATCCACTGTTTCCATCCCCAGTTTTCTTGATCTGTTCTTGCTACAGGACTGAAGTTGGTAATGAACAAAAGAGTGAGGTGAGGTTGAGAGTACACAATACATCTTCACTTTAAACAAAATCAACAGTCATCCTTAATGATGACTAAATAGTCGTCATTGCTCTGAGTGATGAAGATGAATAAAAGCAGATTATTATCATTAGCAAATCATAATCATATCATCCATGTCTTTCAGACATAAGTGTAGATATTCAGAATGCTCTTATCTTTGTTGGCACCATGAGATTTCTCTTTCTTTGAATGCATGTATCTTTGTGTATTTCTATTTTTATAATATGACATTTTTATATTTCATCTTTGCTATATTCTAGATGGAGGCCGTGCATCTAATCATTTAAATCTTGGTATGCCAATACACTCTTTAAAGTTTGATGATTTTAAGGAAAACTTGTTACTATTCATGGATATCTACCAAATTCCTCGTGTAAGTTTTTGTATTGTAATTATCTGTAGTCTCAGTAGGTGCTTAGTATAAATATAAGGATTCCTTATTAAGTGCTGGAGTATAGCTGTATTAAATGCAAGGGCTACTTTTGATATTAGAATTTAGTTTTAAATGAATATATATCAAACTTTGATAACATTCTTAAAAATTCCTTAAAATGACAATGTGTATTTGCTGCTTTTCTCACCTATTAGCTATGTGTTTGAAATAAGTGTCTACAATAAAATATCTTCCCTAAGCCTTTAGGAGCTTCTAAATACTGTTAATGTAATGAAAGATACATTTTTTTCTGGTTAAAATGAAAGACTATTGCAGGTAATATGCTGAGATGTTATGGCATCAAATTTTTACAGATATATCATCTAATGTCCACTTAGCTTTCACTGTTGTTTAACCCTGTTGTTACTATATTTCTAGAGGAATACATTGATTATGTCTTTTAACCCTCTTGGAACACCCAGGCTGATTGATCAGCCCAAGGGATACAAGCTAAAAGGATTTTGAGGCTTATCCACTGGCTTGATGGAACAAATGGGAATGGTTGATTTTGAAGTGTGATAGCTAATCAGAGATTGTCTTCCAGTAGATGTCCCTCAGCAGAAAAAAATTTGGACTTTTTGCCTACACATTCCAAAATACTGTGTGTTTCAAACGGGTTAATTATCTTTGAAAATAATCAAGAATTTGAAGAAATTGATACATTAAATTGGTGTTTGGAATGTAATTTAACAAAATGTGCTAATATAAGCTTATGACAGAAGGTTTTAATTAAAATTTGAACACTTTAAAAATTAGAGGTACCCCGAGACCAGAGGCAATTTCTGCAAGTTGTTATTGAAAAGGTCAAAACGAAAACCTCTGACTCAGTATTGTTGGTGAAACTTATCTAAAGGCCATGTTCCCTACTAGAATAGTGTGTTCTTTTTTATACACGCTATTTGCCATTCATTTTATCTTCTAATGGACAATATGTTTCGATTATTTTATTGTATTTTTCTGTTGTAGCCAGGTTACATATTTTTGCACATATTCACACATGTATTCAAAAATACACATGCATATCTGTTGACTGGACTGAACTTAAAGCTATTATTTCTATAATTGGAAATAATTTGGATTTCAAATGATGTATATACTCTGAAATAGATAAAAAGAATAAGGCTAATTATCTAACGACTTTTAAATAACTTTAGTGTTAACTCATTGGGATATACATGTGTAACTGTTGTGCATTCTTGGGCGTTTTAGATGATTCTGTTTCCTCGGACTGCTTAGCTTGAACTCTGCTTTTGGCTTAAAGAAAGGCAGTGAGTGTGGCATCATCATCACCATCATCATCATCATCACCATCATCATCATCATCACCATCATCATCATCATCACCATCATCATCATCATCTTTCTCATCATCATCATCACCACCACCACCACCACCCACGACGACAACCACCACCACCACCACCATCATTATCATCATCATCATCATCATCATCATCATCATCATCATCATCATCATCATCATCATCATCATCATCATCATCATCATCATCATCATCATCATCATCTGCATGGGTTATGGCTTGACTGGAAATGGTAAGCTGGAGAGCTGCACCAGGCCCCAGTCTATTTTGGCTTGATTTCTATGGTTGGATATCCTTCCTAATATCAACCACTTCACAGAGTGTACTGAGTACCTTTAATGTGTCACCAGCACAAGTACCTTTAAATAATATTTAAGTAGATTATCATCTTATTTTCCAGTAGTTAATTTGAAGGGATTTTCTTAGATTGGTAGAGTGTAGATAATTGAGTGAAGTTACTATTCAGTTTGAATTCTCACATGTTAGGAGTTGAAAAGATTGAGAGAGAGTTCCAATGGAAGGCTGTTATAAAGAAGAGGGATGAGGGAAAGTATGCTATGTGGTCTTGTTGGGGTGATGGGAAGAAAAGTGATATGTATATCATGCTAGTTCCTGAGGAAACATGGAATGAAGCCAGCAAGTTCAGAAGGTTCAAAATTGTCATAGTATCAGTAGGGAGTAAAAAATGGACACAGGTTGACAGTGTATTAAAAGTTGTAAGAGTTTTAATTTGTGAAAAGCTTGTCTAATAGATGGACAGCTCTCTTCCTTGACTGAACAGATCTAAGATCAAAGGCATTCCAGTCATGACAATCCAATTTGTTTCCAAAATGGTAGGCTGTGATTTGACTGCTATTTCTAACAGGTCCAGTGATTACAGAGAACAGCTCCCTTGTCAGTACATTCAGTATTCTAGTGTAGAGCATATTTGGATTTTGTGTAAGGCTATTTTTTTCAATTTTTCAGTTAGTCTGAGATGTTTGAGCCAATCATAAAACCTTTTTAGGTCCTCCTAGACAAGGAGTCAAGGCTAGGTCGGTGAGTTTGATACAGCTGATTACAATTGAAATATTTTCTAGCTTTCAAACTCTGTAAAGAAATCAGTTTAGTCACTTGAAAAATATGTAGTTGCTATGAAATGTTTTGAGATATTTCAGTGCCTAAATGAGTGATAACTCTTGTTTTGTATTTTTTCTAAGTTGGGAGAATGTTGTGTTATTTATTCCAGAAAATACAAACTGTCTAAAATGCATTAAATTTTTATTGGTATATTTTTACATTATTTTTTGTTTAAATGTTTCTCTTTCAATTTTAGAGTATTGCTAATGGTCCAATTATTGATGAAATTAATATATATTCTGAGTCACTCAAGAAATTCAAAATTTATTTTAACAAACAAGAAACAGCAAGAACTTTCAAAACATATGACTCTTCTGAGGTAACATTTTTTTATGTAGCTCACCAATGTGCTGGATTAAGTTTGGCAAATTATTTCATGAGTATTTCATAAGTCAAAAAATCTCCCTCCTTCTCAATTGTAGATTAACTTTATGGATAGAATTCTTTTATTCTTTTACTTGTTTCAGTCATTTAACTGCAGCCATGCTGGAGCACCACCTTTTTAGTCAAGCAAATTGACCCCAGGGCTTATTCGTTGTAAGCCTAGTACTTATTCTATCGGCCCAAACACAGACACACAAACATATATACACACAAACATACGCACCATTCGAAGCTTTTGAACCTTTTGAACTTTTCTTAACTTTTTTGTACTTTCTAAACTTTTTTCATCGTGATAGATCGCTAGCCACTACACATTCTTTATTTTGTCTCCTTGTTTCTTTCTGTGGAAGAGCGTAGGCTCGAAACGTTAAAGACTTTTTCACTTCCCGAGTGTGAAACTAATACATCTGTTTGCTGTCTACACCACCTGTCTTCGTCTTTTGTTTGTTTTTGTAAATTCTCCCCATATATTACATGCTCATGTGGTCACACTAGTTGATCCTGTCTCCTCTCATTACCCAACGAACTTTTCTTGGATTTTCTACACCTTCTACACTGGACTATTCAACCTGGATTTTCTATCTGGACTTTCTACTCTCGTACACTTCAGCTACACCTATTCTGCCCATGGATTACACTGGATTCCTCTGTTGATGAGAAATCACTCCAATACACCACGACGTTCGAAGCTTATGAATCTTTTGAACTTTTCTTAACTTTTTTGTACTTTCTAAACTTTTTTCATCATGATAGATCGCTAGCCACTACACATTCTTTATTTTGTCTCCTTGTTTCTTTCTGTGGAAGAGCATAGGCTCGAAACGTTAAAGACTTTTTCACTTCCCGAGTGTTTAACTAATACATCTGTTTGTTGTCTACACCACCTGTCTTCGTCTTTCGTTTTGTACAGAGATGCTGCCAGTAAGGTGAGGGTTGGAAATGAGTACAGCAATGAATTCCGGGTAGAGGTAGGGGTCCACCAAGGTTCCGTCCTCAGCCCCCTATTATTTACCATAGTCCTCCAGGCAATCACAGAGGAGTTCAAGACAGGTTGCCCCTGGGAGCTCCTCTATGCTGATGACCTTGCCCTAATTGCGGAGTCACTATCAGAACTAGAGGAGAAGTTTCAGGTGTGGAAGCAAGGTCTAGAATTGAAGGGCCTTAGAGTCAACCTAGCTAAAACCAAAATCCTAATAAGTAGGAAGGTAGATAAAACACAAACCCCTTCAGGTAGATGGCCCTGCTCAGTATGTAGAAAAGGAGTAGGTAGTAACTCTATAAGATGTACCCGGTGCAAGCTATGGACACATAAGAGGTGCAGCAACATCAAAGGCAGGTTAACTAGCAAGTTAGTTTTTGTTTGTGGCAGATGTTCAGGTGCAATAAAGACTGCAAACAAACAGGAAACAACTTCTATCTCATTCCAGGGTGAAAAACTAGAGGTAGTCGATAGCTTCCGCTATCTGGGCGACCAAGTTAGTAGTGGGGGTGGGTGCGCTGAAAGTGTAGCTGCTAGAATAAGAATAGCCTGGGCAAAGTTTAGAGAGCTCTTACCCCTGCTGGCGACAAAGGGACTCTCACTCAGAGTAAAAGGCAGACTGTATGACGCATGCGTACGAACAACCATGCTACATGGCAGTGAAACATGGGCTGTAACTGCTGAGGACATACGTAAGCTCGCAAGGAATGAAGCCAGTATGCTCCGTTGGATGTGTAATGTCAATGTGAATACCCGTCAGAGTGTAAGTATCTTGAGAGAAAAGCTGAACATTAGAAGCATCAGTTGTGGCGTGCAAGAGAGACGATTGCGCTGATATGGACATGTGGTGAGAATGGAGGAGGATAGCTGCGTGAAAAAGTGCCACACCCTAACAGTTGAGGGAACCCGTGGAAGAGGTAGGCCCAGGAAGACCTGGGCTGAGGTGGTGAGGCAAGACCTTCGTACATTGGGCCTCACCGAGGCGATGACTACGGACCGAGACCTTTGGAAATGGGCTGTGCGTGAGAAGACCCGGCAAGCCAAGTAAGATCGTTGCCAGTGCCCCTGGACTGGTTCTTGTGCGGGTGGCACATGAGATGCACCATTTTGAGCGTGGCCGTTGCCAGTACCGCCTGACTGGCTCCTGTAGGATTTTCGAGCGAGATCGTTGCCAGTGCCCCTGGACTGGCTTGTGCGGGTGGCACATAAAAGACACCATTTCGAGCGTGGCCGTTTTCGTGCGGGTGACACGTAAAAGCACCCACTACACTCTCTGAGTGGTTGGCGTTAGGAAGGGCATCCAGCTGTAGAAACTCTGCCAAATCAGACTGGAGCCTGGTGTTGCCATCCGGTTTCACCAGTCCTCAGTCAAATCGTCCAACCCATGCTAGCATGGAAAGCGGACGTTAAACGATGATGATGATGATGATGATATATACAACAGGCTTCTTTCAGTTTCCGTCTACCACATCCACTCACTAGACTTTGGTCAGCCCTAGGCTATAGTAGAAGACATTTGCTTAAGGTGCCATGTCGTGGGACTGAACCTGGAGCCATGTGGTTGGTAAGCAAGCTACTTACCACCCAGTCACTCCTGAACTATTTTGCAGCCCAGCAGACTGAAAGAACAATTTACAAGGGATTTTTTTTTTTTTAGGGTACAATATAATGATCCTTACATATACCTGAAGCATTATATTTATAGATGATAAGAAATGTGAATTTTTTTCTTTTCTCAAGGGAATGAAGAACACATGTAATCATAACTGGATCCTTCATTAGATTCATAAGCTTATTGCTTCACTATAGTGCCTGTCAGGATGCAACATAATATTTATAGCAAAATATGGTTTCATGACACTGTATCCTTGAATATAAGTATGTATGCGTGTGTGTGCGTGTATTAATCAATCATCATTCCTATGTCCACTTTTCCATGGAATTTTGTTAGCATGAATTTTCTCCAGCTGGATTCCCTCCCTGTTGCCAACCCTCACCTGTTTCCAAATAAGGTAGGATTTCTCTATAAGCGGACAGGTTTTCATGGAAGATTGGGAATGGATGACACTGCTTGCATGACAGTAACATTCATTTTACATCTATCAGGATGTCAAAGCAAGACAACAGTGATACACATATGTATACACACTCACACACACACATATGCATACATAAATTTATTTATTTCTTTATTTATTTATTTGTGTGCGTGTGTGTGTGCATGCACGTATGTATGAATGAATGAATGACAGGCTTCTTTCAGTTTCTGTCTACCAAATCCATTCACAAGGTTTTGATCAGCTCCAAGCTATAGCAGAAGACACTCAGCCAAGGTGTCTACAGTGGGATTGAACCTGGGACCATGTGTTTGGGAAGTAAACTGCTTACATTGTTATTTTTAGTGCAGGATTTCAACATTTTGTCTTACATTCAGAAAATAATCAACCAGTTGAAACATATTGCAGGAAGAAATGCAAAAAGTGGGATTAATTGTAGGGAAACAATTTCATAAACATGGACACAAGTACTGAAAGTAGTAATTATTGAGTTATATTAGTTTTTAATTCCTATACTTTATATAAAATGAGTAAACATCTTACATGAACATCCAGTTAAAAATAGTTCATACTTTGAATTTTTAGGCAATCCAAGAAAAGTGGGGTTCAGAGAAACCCAAACTTCTAAAGAAACCTGCTAACTGGCTTCCATTTGTAAAATTAATACCAAGCAAAAATATAGAGCAAGAGAAGAAGTGGACAGAACTGAGGCAGAAAAAACAAATTGATGCGTTATTATTGCAACAGTCTAGTCTACTGAAGATGGCAGACCCTGATGTAATATACCTATTTTTTACGCTCCTTTTTTTTCATTATCTTATCTGAGGATTTCATCATGTTTATCTGTAGGAGTGACATCTAGTCATTCTTAAGGATGACCTGATGACTTACACAGTGACTGTTTAAAGTGAAGAAGAATTGCACACTATGAACTCCACTCTCTCATCTGTGACCATATTGCATCCTGTGGTAAGACCAGGTCGAGGTAACTGGGGATGGAGATCAATGCAATGGATGACCAAAATGCCTTACATGTCTCATCTTGCTCTCTGCACTCCACAATGCATTGCTGCTGCCACCTTCCATTCCATTGAACCATGAAGGTTTATTTTGCCAAGTCCACTTATGATTATCATTACTATCAGGAGATGGGAAGATTACTGCAAAAGTAAGATACTGCAATAGGTGTTTTACTGAAACTAGTTCAGTGAGTTTATTCTGTTCTCATTAAAATGAATTTTTCTTAACTTGTTGTATAACTCCCAGGCCAGCCTTGATCAAGCAAACCTATAATGAAAGATGTTTTAACTGTTATCATCACAAGTTTTCTTTCCGGCATAATGTATCTGTGCTACACCTGTGCAGTTGAGTTACCATGTAGAGCAGAAGTAGGGATTTTTTTTTCTACTAGGAGTGGCTTGCAAGTATGAGAAAAATATTGTGATGAGAAAAATAATGAATCTTTAATTTTCAGAATTCATTGGCATGAAGTTTCATGTTAAATTACTGTTTTGGTCTTTGTGAAATTTAAACTGTTTTTCATGTGGGTTTTTAGAGGATTCATTAGTGAGCAATTTCAAATTTGAAGGCTTGTGAAAAACTTTGCCCATTGCCAAGGAATTCTCCATCCCTGATACAGTGGCTTTCATATTGACTCAACATTATTATTAGATACTGGAATATTGCTACTGATGTACCTGTTCAATTGGGAAAGCATTGCTAAGACATAGTACTTACTTCAGTCACTTCACTGTTAAATAGTTTGTATTATGAATTCATGTAACAAACGTTTTAAATTATAGGTAAAAACTAAATATAAAACAATATAAAATAAAAAAATATTTTTCAATTTTTTAGAAATAATCTCTAACATTTTAATAAGATGAATTACTGTTATTCGGTTATTAATTTTATCGACTATTAGCATCTTTAGATTTTATATATACATGTTTGTATGTTTTGACCAGTTTGATCTCTGATACTTAGCAAGGATCATCTTGAATGTGCATATTTTTCCAAACATGGATTTAAGGTAGAGACTTAGCTTAAATCCTGCACATTTCTAAATGACAAAATATTAACATCCCATATTCTTTGTCAATAATTTTTACTTAAAAAGAAATAAAGGTTCCTTGTTCAAATACAATGTGAGACAAATGTATATACATGAGAATAACACACCTTACTTTAATCTAAAATCAATATCATTGAAATGTAATGTACATGAAATAAATACTTTCAAAGTGAACTTAATAGCATGGGAAATTATCAACTGAATTTTCTTAGAATATTTTAATTTCCTAATTTTTCTAGAAAGTCATAGTTACTTTGAAAAACCATGTATCAATTGCAAATGGGGATAACATGAAAGGTGAAGTAGCTTCTTCAAGTTTTAAGCAGTTCTGTAAGACAGAAAAACTATGGAAGAAGATATATTCAAACCCAGAAGTCTACGTTTTGTAAATATCAAACATTTTTCTTAATATGTTTAATTTAAATATCTAATTTGCCTTCTAATTGCTGTGTTGATATCTCTTTAAAAATGTCAGATGATCTGTCTCTTTCAGACCTATTGTTGTACAAACATTGCAATGCAATTTCTAGAAGACTTTCTGCACAAATGGTGGGGGTATGGCCAACAATATGAGAATCTAAGGGCTTTTTATTATGAACTTTTTAGATGAGTTGCCACAGATAGCATGCATATATATTTATTATCGGAGTGATATTATTGGAGTGATAAAATGAATATTCAGGCTTGAAGAGAGTAAAAAAAAGTTAATTAGTGGTGAAATAACTGAATAGGTAGGCTATTGAATTACTGATTTCTGAGCCATATATTTATATATAGCCATATATAAATACAAGTGTTTTATTGAGTGCCAAGGTAGAATACCTTACTGAATATGCTTCAGTTCTAGCTGTTTAAAACAATGTATTAGAATTATTTTCAAAATATATACTCTTTACTCTTTTATTCTTTTACTTGTTTCAGTCTTTTGACTGTGGCCGTGCTGGAGTACCGCCTTTAGTCAAGCAAATCGACCCCAGGACTTATTCTTTAGAAGCCTAGTACTTATTCTATCGGCCTCTTTTGCCGAACCGCTAAGTTACGGGGACATAAACACACCAGCATCAGTTGTCAAGCGATGTTGGGGGGGACAAACACAGACACAAACACACATACATATATATATATACATATATACGACGGGCTTCTTTCAGTTTCCGTCTACCAAATCCACTCACAAGGCTTTGGTCGGCCCGAGGCTATAGTAGAAGACTCTTGCCCAAGATGCCACGCAGTGGAACTGAACCCGGGACCATGTGCTTGGTAAGCAAGCTACTTATCACACAGCCACTCCTACGCCTATTATATGTATATAAAAATAAAAAAGTCATGTGACTGCAGCATGGTGGATTATGAAGAGGTTGCAGAAGAGCTTAACTAAGCCAACAGTGCTTCTTACATTGATGCTGAGTGGAGGAATCCTAAACGATCAATAGTCAGGATCACCAAACTCTGTCAAGAGAGTAACTGCAATGCATCCGTAGGGGCAGTGTTCGTGGTTGTGTAATCAGCCAATGAAAGATTCACTAAGACTCAAAGTTTCCAATTCAAATTCATAATAATGGAATTAGATGGTGACAGAAAATCATTTGCAAAAGTAGCACAACCGAAGAGAGATTATAATTTCAGAGTAGCTTTCTAGTTAGCTATATGATTCATGCTATGTAATCAGAGATATGCTAATTTTATATTTGTATTATGAAACAATTTTTAGAGAATTGCTGCCTCTGCTAGTAATGGGTTTGTATGAAAAATAAACTATATGAGGCATAAAGAATATGTTGTGACAGGGAAACAAGGTTAGTGTATATAAATCTGGTGTGTGATTGGAGTGAGGAAGACCTACAGTGGCTGCAGTAGAAAGAATTTAGTATTATCTAATTGATGTATAATTTAAACTTATGAAAAAGGTTGTTAAAGATTTGGAGAGTATGTGTGCATTAAATATATTGGGTAATACATACAGGAGATACAAGTATCAGTGTATTTGAAAGAAATGTTGAGTCCTCATGCTATAGTAGTGATTTGATGGATTTTTTTAGTGTCTGCATGTGTATGTCTGTTCATGTGTGTGTACGTATTTATATATACATATACCATGAAAATAGGCACAGGTGTGGTAAAAAGTTTGCTTCCCAACTACATGGTTCCAGGTTCAGTCCTACTATGTGGCATTTTGAGTAAGTGTCTTCTTCTCTAGCTCCAGGCTGACCAAAGATTTGAGAAAGGATTTGGTAGACACAAGCTCAAAGAAGCCCATCATTATATATATATATATATATATATATATATATATATATATATATATGTATATATATATATATATAGTGTGTGTGTGTGTGTGTGTGTGTATTTGAATCTCGTCTTGATATTGCATGGCAGTTGTAAAGTGACTGTCATTGTCATAGAAGCAGTGTCATTCAGTTCCAAGACTGAGTGGCACATTGTGTGTTTGAGCAAGACACTTACTTGCATCTTCTATATCTGGGTATGATATAGTATTTTGTTGGTATCCTCTATCTTTAATAAAATGATATCCAGTAATTTTAAACTTTGCATCTGTAACTGAAGTTAGCCTCACACAGTTTATAACAAAACCTATATGGTCCAGATTTGGCTTATTTAAAAATTCATTCCTACTTGTAATTGGCACCATCTCCACATTGTAAACATAACTTCACAGTTATTATATTATGTAGGCACAGGTATAACTGTGTGGTAAGAAGCTTGTTCCAGGTTCAGTCCCATTGCATGGCACCTTGGGCAAGTGTCTTCTACTATAGCCTTTGGCTGATCAAAGCCTTGTGAGTGGATTTGGCAGACAGAAACTGAAAGAAGCCTGCCATAAATATGTGTGTGTGTGTGTGTGTGTGTGTGTATGTCTTTGTGTCTGTGTGTCTTTGTGTCTGTATTTGTTACCCACCACTGCTCGACGACTGATGCTGGTATATTTCTGTCTCTGTAACTTAGCACTTTGGTAAAAGAGAATAATAGATTAGGTACCAGGCTTAAAAGAGAATAAGTACTGGGGTTGATCCATTTGACTAAAAATTCTTCAAGGTGGTTCCCCAGCATGACCACAGTCAGATGACTGAAACAAGTAAATGATAAAAGATAAATGGTACTTTCATTTATTAAAGAGCGAGTTACTACTGATGTAGAACTGTTGTGAATGGAAATTAACATATATGAGGGGGTGCTGAAACATTCCTGACTTTGGGTAGAAACATTACAGGAGGGTCAGATAATTATGATTTTATTCAACATATTCCCTGCTCAGATTCACACACTTATTGCAACAGTCCTTCAGTTTTTCTATGCCCTGTAAAAGAACTTGGAAGGTTGGGCTTTCAACCAGGCCTTTTGTAATACCCATAGAACACTCCCTTGTATTACTTCACTCATATCTTTTTTTTTTTCTGTTTTTCACTTGTTTCAGTCATTAGACTGCAGTCATGCTAGGGCACTGCCTTGAAGGGTTTTAATCAAAGAAATTGACCCCAGGACTTAGTTTTTTTAAAGTCTAGTACTTATTCTATTGGTTTCTTTGGCTGAACTGCTATGTTACAGGGACATAACACCGATTGTCAAGTGGTGGGGTGGGGTGGGGGTGGGGGCAAACAGAGACACAAAGACATGCACACATAGATACACACACACATACGACAGGCTTCTTTCAGTTTCCATCCACAAAATTCACTCACAAGGCTTTGGTTGGCCCAAAGCTAGAGTAGAAGACACTTGCCCAAGGTGCCATGCAGTGGGACTGAGCCTGGAACAATGTGATTGGGAAGCAAGCTTCTTTCCACACAGCCATGCCTATATATAAGATTTTCACATATTCAAAATAATTTCATTCTGCCACAAGTTTGAGTCAATTATTCTACATAAAAGCATAAATTTATTTAATAAAATCCAAATGTTTAATACTTACTAACTCTTAATGTTAAAATGTTAGAAATCTGTAATTATAAACTTTAAGAGTTGAGAAACTTTTATTTTCTTTGATGAATGTCTATAAAATAATACCATAGCAGATTGGTTCTATGAATTCTCCTTATGCCTAATTAAAAAAATCATTACCTTCTTTGTGGTACAGGAATCAGTCTGAATTAGTAAGTGATGATGACAATGAAAAAGCATCCAAATTGCCAACATTCCGTGCAAGCACCTATGATTATTTCTCAGCAATGAAGATGTTAGGTAAGAGATTCTCTTTACTTGTGTAGTACATTCTGTAAAGTGGTTGGCATTAGGAAGGGCATCCAGCCCTAGAAACTAAGCCAGAACAGATGACTGGAGCCTAGTGCAGCTCTCCAGATTACCAGTTCCAGTCAAACCATCTAACACATGCCAACATGGAAAATAGATGTTAAGTGATGACGACGGTGACAACAAAACGTAGTAACTTACTTTGATACAAAATGACTCTCATTGTACACCTAGCTACATTTTATTTCATCAAAAAGTTCTAAATCCTCCTCCACATACTACTACCATAAAATCAGTGACCAGACCAGCCCTGCTTAACTGTCTTAAAATGTTTTCTTTCACTGTAAGAAAACCAAGATTATTTCATCATTTCAACATATTTTCATATGAACAGATGAAGACATCTAATAAGAATATGATATATGATTTCTTACGATTCCAGAAGTCATGTTTCCAAATTAACTGCCTTGTATCATTGTCAATGAAACACAAAATTTTATGACATTAAATCATACTTCCATTTCATTTTCTTGATTCTGGATTTTTTTTTGTGCATTTTTCCTACTCATCCTCTTACATTTTATCTAAAACCTCCCTTGTATTAGAGTGAAGTATATTGCCACTTAAATGTGGCTGACCCCTAGGGGTGGATGTTACTGTTGCTTTTAGCCCCAGGAGGACATCTCCTCCAGCTGGCTTATCAACACACATCTGTGTCCTGTTTGTTTTGCCAAGGGAAGTTATCCCTCTCATCGTGATCTGTAGCACGAACGGACCCGAGTTTCAGGGTTATTTCCCTTCGTTAGCGTCCGATAGCCACCGATCTGCGATGAGAAGGATAATTCTTGGCAAACTTATGTATCTTTTTCCAGTGAAATTATTCACTGATATCGAAAAAGTGAAAACAAGCAATGTTAATTCTCTAAACGAGGTATTAACAGTAACTGCACGATAAAGTGAAGTATATTGCCACTTAAATGTGGCTGACCCCTAGGGGTGGATGTTACTGTTGCTTTTAGCCCCAGGAGGACATCTCCTCCAGCTGGCTTATCGACACACTTCTGTGTCTGATTTCCTCTTTAGAAAATTAAATTTTACTTAAGCTATTTGTCTGTTGACTAAAATATTTATTTATTTGAATATCTGCATGTTTACTGTATGTAATAGGTACACCATATCTGCCATATCTCTGAAGTGTTGTTAACAGGAAGGGTGTCTGATTGTAAAATATTGCTTCACAAAAGAGAACAATGACAGTATAAGCCCCATTTTAGCAGAGAAAATGGTATTAAAACATTTGTTGTTGTTGCCTAGCTATATGTATATAACTGCCGAAAAATAAATAGGAAAAATAAAGAAAAAATTCAAGGAAATTTTGGAGAGACTTTACGAAGCAGTCACGCAAATTCAGGTTACCATTGGTGGCACCATCATCATCATTGTTGTCATCATCATCATTTTCAACATCATTATCATCTTCATATTTTACATTAGCTTTCTATGCTAGCATGGGTTGGCTAGCTTGACAGTATCAAATGCTTACACTGCTCCAGTTTCAACAGAGTGAATAGATTTATTATTGTGGAAGACTGGTAATAAAGACAATAAAAGAATATTCATTTTTGAGTAAAGGAGATTAGCAAAAAGAAGAAGGGATTTGTGTCAAGGGTTGAATCTACAAGAAAATTATAATTTCATGTCTTTGAATCATATGTCTATTTAGTTTTAAAATATTCTCTTCTGTTGTTCATATTTTAAAAAATTTATTTTAGCTAATTTGAATGTTTATCAATGGAATTCTTAATTTTTATTATCTGTGAGGCAAATTGGTGGAATACTTGTGAACTAAAGATACAGTAGTTTGTATCATATTATTTGCATTCAGCTAAAACATTTAACATGACTGAATCTACTTAAATCTTCAAAGACATATCTAGGGAGTATTGTTCAGACCTTGTAAATAACTAAAGCACCATGAAATTAATTAGTGTTACATAGTCCCTTCTCTCTCTGTTGAAGTGTTTAGACTCTGTGTGTGTGTGTGTGTGTGTGTGTGTGTGTGTGTGTGTGCATGCACATGTGCACCAAGGTACATTTAGAGGTGAAACACAATGGAATATTATTTTACGAATAAGCAAAGTAAATATTAGTAACAATAACTGATCATATCTAAATTAAATTGTTATTTAAACCTTCGTGTTCAAACCTTCTTGTGGTTAGTTTTTAATCTTTCAGCCTTTCAGGATCACTCAATAAATGATTATGAGTAATATACTTAGTTTGAATTATTAAACAGAATTCAACCACTACAAAATTTAATCTCGATCCCAAGTAAGAATTTATATTTCTCAAAAGAAATGAAGCCAGTATGCTCTGCTGGATAGATAATGTCAGTGTGGATATACAACAGATTGTGGGTTATTTGAGAGAAAAACTGGGTATGCGAGACATCAGATGTAGTGTGCAAGAGGGAAGACTGCGCTGGTACAGTCATGTAATGTGTATGAATGAAGGCAGATGCATCAAGACTTGCTTATCTCTAATAGTGGAGGGAACATGTGGTGGGGTAGACCCTAGAAGTCATGAGACAAAGTGGTGAGAAAGGATCTTCAGATGTTGGGCCACACAGGGGATGACAGGACCAACTCCTGGTGGTTTGCTGTGGTTGAGAAGACACATCAAGCTAAGTAAAATCATGGTTGTCTTTGCATACAGGCATGTCCCCTACTCCCCCTCCAGCTGAGTGTTTCTAATCTTGCAGGCTCATGGGTGCTAGTACCAAGTAAAAAGCACCCACACCAGTGCCATGTAAATGCACCTATACTGGTGCTGCATAAAAGCATCCAGTACACTCTGTGAAGTGGCTGGTGTTAGAAAAAGCATCCAGCTGTAGAAACCATGCCGAAACAGACATGGAGCCTGGACAACTCTCCAGCTGGTTAGCTCCTGTCAAACCGTCAAACCCATGTCAGCATGGTAAATAGACATTAAATGATGATGATAATTTAAAGAGAGAATGGTCAATGACATAGAGTAAGAGGGAAACTCCCCAGTGAACCAACTCTATGTTTTTGTTATAATATTTTGTTGAAGCTATTTTGCATCATTTACTGCTAATGATCTTGAGAAAGTCATCAATATTACATTTCATTTTCATCCCCAGAATATGGGGTCTTTGTGTTTGCTAAAGGCAAACCAGTATTTATGAGGAAGATAGGTTAGTTTTGCAAATTTTAATTTTTGATATTAGTTTAATTGTGTTAGAACAGTTTTCTTTACAGTTGGATGCTTTTCTAAATGCTAATTAGTCACCTGTGAAGTGAGAACAGTGCTTGATTTTACTTAGAAAAATTAGGCATTTTTAATATACACAAGCATATACATTGGGCTTTGAAATCAAGGCATTTAACAATCTTCTACATGCTTCTTTAGCCTTTTACCATTTAAACTGATCATACCCAGCCAAAATATTCTTTCTTTTTATGTTCAAACTAGCTGGATCCAGCCTCTCACAACTACCCTATAATAACATTGTAAAAATAAACAATCACATCTTCAAAATCTCAAAGTTATGAAATGATGCATGGCTAGTTCCAAACAATACAAAAAAATAAGCACTACATTTTACAGAGTAACCTGAATGCTTAAGGATTAAGTCAGTGTTTCTCAACTACTTTTTGCCTATAGACCCTATTTTACGCTACTGAATCTCTATAGCCTACTGTATTTTTTAATCAAATTTTATTAGGAATTGTATTAAAAAATTTTAATATTTTGTTTATTGTGGTAGTATAAGCAATTTCTTGCACATAAAATTTAACAAAATCTTATATGAATCCTCAAGGGCTAAATGGACCCTGGTTGAAAAACCCTGGGTTAGATTATGTTTAGCTAAATTTTATTGCCAAATCTTCTAAAATATTTCAGGTTGCTTTTCTCTTCCATTTCAGTTCAGGAGCTAAAAACTGAGAATTTTTTATTCACACAGGTTTGGATGAAAATGTTCATGATGAAGGATATTGTCCCTCAAAAAATAGTAGTTATTCAGCATATCTCTTGCTTCGACATCTACACATTAGAGATTTGCAAATATTGGTGAGACAAATTGTTTGTGCTCTATTGATTATCTTAAATGATTACATATGTAAATGCAGCTTAATATTTTGAAGAATTATTATAAAAGTGTCAATACTGTCATTAGAAATTGTAGTGTTTGTTTTTTTCAGAAATTTTACCCAAGAAAAAAAGAAAAAAAATTTATTAAATGTTAAAGAATAGTTACTTACTCTCTTTACTCTTTTACTTGTTTCAATCATTTGACTGCAGCCATGCTGGAGCACTGCCTTTAGTCAAGCAAATCGACCCCAGGACTTATTCTATCGGTCTCTTTGCCGAACCGCTAAGTTACGGGGACGTAAACACACCACCATCGGTTGTCAAGCGATGTTGGGGGAACAAACACAGACACACAAACATATACACACATACACACATATATATATATATACATATATATGACAGGCTTCTTTCAGTTTCCGTCTACCAAATCCACTCAAAAAGCTTTGGTCGGCCCGAGGCTATAGTAGAAGACACTTGCCCAAGGTGCCACGCAGTGGGAATGAACCCAGAACCATGTGGTTGGTAAGCAAGCTACTTACCATACAGCCACTCCTGCGCCTATTGTAAAATTTAAAAAAAACAAAAAATCAGTAAAATATAATTGTACAAATTGCTAAATCATTAGTTGTAAAAATAAATGATAGACTTGTTAATAAGAATGAGAAAATATTGAGAAATTAGAACTCTTGCTATTTAGATTCAACAGAAAAACTATAATTCAGACATCTTGTGTATTTATTGCTTTTTAAGTTATAGTTGTCACCATCACAGCCACTATTGTCATTGTCTTCATCATTATCATCATCATCATTGCTGTTGTTGTTGTCATCATCATCAACAAGACTTATCAACATTATAATCATTATCACATGATCTGTTTGTATAATCTGCTTTGAGTTCTGGAACCAGATATTTAACACACATTTAAATATGCTGTTGTTACTGCTACATGTTGTGGTGAAATGGCTTGATGGATAAGGAATTAAGCTAACAGCTCATTGGTCATTATTTCATATTGGCTGCAATCATTTGATAATATCACACTTTCATAACATTTAATTCTATATAATTTAATTCTAAAGCTTTCAGTTCACCTAGTTGTCAGCAACAGCTACCAGTTTTTAGGATGTTATAAACAGAAAAATTTGGCTCTTATTCACGTAATACAACTAGATGTAAAACAAAATCCCTGCATTATGAGCCCATGTGTGTTGTTTGACACCTCTTTTACCCCTTGTTTCCAGTCTTCTGTGATAGCATATCTGCTGATGGAAGAAATATTACCTTTTTTGGAAACAGGTTGGGGTTGGCAACAGAAAGGATATCTGGCATTGGAAAATCTGATGTTTAAAATTCAGTCTGGTCCTTGTAAGTATGGAAAAGTGGGTATTAAAGAGATGATGATGACAGTGAATGGCAACATTAATGAACATAAAGATATAGACATGAATGGGGTATATATCTTAATATATAAAATCCGTTCCATCTGTCTGTCTGTTTGTGTGCTTATAACTCGAGTATTGTTCATCTGATCGTGCTGAAATTTTAAACATGGATACATGAGAGAGTTGGGTGTTCCGTAATCTAAAATGATTTTCAAAATTGTTAGTTTCAAAGTGAGAATTGCTATTTTTGTAATCTTTAATGTCCTGTTTGTTCTACCATTAAAACAGCCAGTTGCTCAGACAGCCAGCATATACCATTTCACTAACAACAAGGGGAGTACAGGATGACAGTCAGCCAAAACCGTCGCTATGCTGTCTCTCTTCTTTCCTGTGGGGTTAATAATCTTAATCGTTAGTTAGTTTCTCATTCAAACTACATAATAGACAGAATTGTCGGATTAAGACAGTAGGGTGTGCTGAGGGAGATTTGACTGCTATTTCTACCAGGTCTAGCTACTATGTAGAGGATTGTAGAAAACCAAAGGCGAGAATCTGAAGAGAGAAGCTAGATGAGATTTTCTCAACATTAGCAAATGCATGTTGCAGCACTTAATGCTGGATCATTAAATCAATGATTTAATGATTAGACAGAGGTCCAATAGAATAGCTCTCAGAAACAGACTACGTACAAATTTGTTCTTCACAACTCCTGAAGTTGTTTTCAGATATGATCCATCCCATTCTTATTAAAATAATAACTCTGTCCAAATTGGTGTGCTAAACACAAATTGTCTTTTCTGTAGAGCTTTAAAATTTTCAAATGAAACAAATGGTATGTGCTACTCAGACGGTCAGGTTACATTGCCAGCACTACCAGCTCCTTTTCAACCTCTTATGGATCTTCTAGAAGGCATTTCCATTCAGTCAAAGGATTTTCTGAACAATATTAGACAATACAACTCTGCAAATGACATCGTTTGTTGCATCTAAGAAGATAGATAAACACGAATTTATGACAACGTCAAAGTTCAGGGGCAAGTCTATCACCTCATTGGTTCCCTGTTACTCACAAATGGACAACCACAGTTCCTCCAAATTTACTTTATGAGTGGTGTAAAACAACAAACCTGAAGGAGGTGTCAACATTTCAGATGATGGGTCATGTTAGACACAATGTCGACTGCTGCAAAAGAGAGTATATCCACTGACACTTTCTCAGTGCATTCAAAAGTCACATAACCCCCACAGGTTAGGGCCTGAAATACTCCAAACAGATGCATAGCATGTTGCTTAGTCGAATTAGCTCATCATTTACTCCACAAATGTTTAGTTGTCAATGCTGCACTTACCCATATCATGTGTTTCAACATAACTGTAATATATTATATACAAACTATGCCCTTTTAATCCCGAGCAACGCTGGATGTCTCTGCTAGTATATATATATATATATATATATATATATATATATATATATATATATATATATATATATATATATATATATTGTTGAAGTAAAAATGTAATTTGAATATTGTGAGTCACAGCTCTGGTAGATTGTTTGTTCTGAACAGTATTATCTTAGTTTACTTTTTCATTCCTCCTCCTCCTCATCATCATCATCACCATCACCATCACCACCACCACCACCACTACCACCCATACGCCATGCTGGCGTGGGTTTGATGACTTGATAGGATCCGATAGGTTAGAGGACATGTCATGGTCCAATGTCTTTCTGGCTTGGTTTCTATGGCAGGATGCCCTGCCTATCACCAGCCTCTTTGTTGGAATAATATATATTATTTATAATTGGTTATACACTTTTTTTCATGTTCTAAACTCCTTCATTTATAAATTTTAGTGTTTATATACTCTTAACTACCTGAGATCTATACAACGAACTCTAACTATCAATGATGAAGGATTGACTTTAAAACAGGGGAAACTGACAAAAAGCTGGTGAGAACTTGGTAACATTTTATCTTTTTTAAGGATATTATTTATGAATATTGATAGAGTTAAATGAATAAAACTTAAGAGCTTTTAGAGCAGTAGAAGGAAATTTGGCTTCTTCATTCAGCTTTCTGTTTCATATAATAGTGATGATCTTATTGTATACAGTACTCAGGTTCACTACAACTCATTGGAAAAGGGTAAAAGAGGGGGACAGAAAAAGCAGCAATAAATCAAATAAAGAAAGACAGCAATGATAGCCAAAAATACATACATAGCACAGAAAGTGAACTGTAAAAGAACTATAAAAAAGAAAGGGTGTATTATATTAATGGTTTCAAATTATAGCACAAGGCCATCAAATCTGGTGGGGGGGGGGGGGGTAAGTTGATCACACTGACCCCAGTGTTCAGCCGGTACTTATTTTATTGACCCTGAAAGGATAAAAGGCAAAATCAACCTTGATGGAATTTGAACTCAGAACATAAAGATGGATGAAATGCCACTTAGCATTTTGTCCAGCATGCTAACTATTCTGCCTGCTCTCTGCCTTAGGCACATTTTATTAATAAGATAGAAATGTTTTTGACATATCCTATGAGGGACTTAAAATGCTGAATAATTTTTTAAAAAGTCTAGAGCATTCTCTTGCTATATTAGTTGCAGCTATAGTATGTCAGGGAAGCTTTTTTGTTGTTGCATCATAGCACAGTTGTGCTATGGCAACTCCAACCAATCAGGGCTGGGTGTGTATTAATATCAAAAGCAATTCTCTGCCTAAGAAGAGAAACACACATTCTAACTAGTTAGCGGGAAGACAGCAGACAAGCAACATCTTTTCTTCAGCATGGGAATAGCCTCTTTGTTTTTCACACTAACATCATGCCACTAGCTCTGAATTTTATCAGCTCTCACTCAAGTTGTCACATCATGAAGAGCGTATTTAATTTATGCCAACTTCACTCCATGAAATTCTGGATAACATCAGTCACAACTCTGCCATATTATGAGCAGTATGTTTCCATTGACACTGGCTCCATTTCTGTTAGCTTATAACGACTTCCAACTGAATCCATTTTTTAAATGTGAGTTATAAACCTTTCTCTGACTCATGCACACACACCTGCTATGCTCATATTACTTGTCAGCTCTCGTTATCTATATATATAAAAATGAGAATGTGTGTCTGTCTGTCTGTCTGTCTGTCTGTGTGAATCCCTAAAACTCGAGAACTACGCAACCAATTTCATTCAAATTTTACAGATGCCTTACTTAGGGTTCCAGTTGTGTTTTAGTCAAAAAAAATTTTAACTTCTTGCAGAGTTCGAGCCCACGGCAACATAATATTTCCTCCACTATTTAAGTATTACGTGTCAAAAGTGAAACAAAAACACTCATGTCAAATACTTTCACTTTAAAAATGAAACTATTCTACTAACTGAAACAATCACATTTTGATACTGTAATGACAGATACTTTCAGAGAGAGAGAGAAAGAGAGAGAGAGAGAGAGAAAGAGAGAGAGAAAGAGAGAGAGAGAGAAAGAGAGAGAGAGAGAAAGAGAGAGAGAGAGAAAGAGAGAGAGAGAGAAAGAGAGAGAGAGAGAAAGAGAGAGAGAGAGAAAGAGAGAGAGAGAGAAAGAGAGAGAGAGAGAAAGAGAGAGAGAGATGTATATGTATACATATAGATGTATATGTACACGTTATTCCACTAACTGAAACAATCACATTTCGATACTGTAATTACAGATACTTTCAGACAGAGAGAAAGAGAGAGAAAGAGATGTATATGTACACGTATATGTATAGATATATATAGATATAGATCTATATGCATACATGTATATGTATACATATGTGTAGATGTATATATATAGATGTACATGTAATATGTACACATATATACATATATATACATGCATACAGATATCTATACATATATACACCCATCACACACAAACACATGCACACAAACACACACATTAGTCATTTATTTTCTTATCCAAAACTACGTCAAAAGTACTGAACGGATCTTTATGAAATTTGGAAATTATATTCTATGTATAACGGCCATAACTCCCATGAAAATTCATATATTTTTGATGTTGATGAAATTTTAACCCGAACATAACAGATGAGCATTATTTGTAATTCAACGGTACAACGGTGTAAGACTACCCTTTCAGATATACTTACATTGTGATTTCTGCAATGTGGTGCATAAATTGTCAAGTAAATGAGACGCATCTTTGCCGCCACTGATTCACTTGCAAAGTGTTGAGTAAAATTATTTCGTTGCAGACCTCCTTTGGGTCTTTTTATTATCACTGCGACACACATAGTCCCCAGTTGGTAACATTGATTTCAAGACCCTCCTAGATGAGAGACTGGCATTCCACTTAATGTCTATGTTCCATGCTGGCATGGATTGGAGAGTTATTAATGTAGAAATATGGTATCGTAGCTACTAACAGTTGAGGGTTGTGTAGTCTAGACAGCGTTTTTAGATTTCATTATTCTCTTTAACCCAGGCAAAGCCGGGTATTTCTGCTAGTCCTTTAATAAATTAAATTATTTTGTATAAAAATACCTTCTGATATTTTCATTACACATACTTCTCAAAAGTTCACTGGACCTCTCTATGAACACTTTCACTAATGTGGTAACTTTTCACCAACTTTCACACTATAAATTAGTGACTACTCTCACTAAACAGCTAAATAAGAAGATGACTAATTATTGAACTGCCTCTTAAAATGTTGAATATTTTTAATGTGACAATGTTTATATAATGTTTATTAATATGGCAAAGTGGACATGCTTTTTTCACTCCTCAATCATGTGCTAAAGTGAAAATTCTGTTAAATATCTACATTAAAACTAAGTGAATTATTAATACTCATAAACTCCATTCTTATAAAAAGGCCCAAATTCTTGTATAATTTGGGTATAACCAAAGCCCTATGTCTTGTTTCTCTCTCAGCTCTTTTATGGGCTTTTTAGCAAAGATGTTGTGATTCATTTCTTTTAAGAATTATCTGCTAGTGATGCAAATGTTTTGATCTGAACTTTGCCTCACAAAGACAACATCTCAAAATCCATCAGAGGAGTTTTCTTTAAAGTGGAAGTTTGTAAGGGCGGCAGCAATAATAATGTTGACAATTATGATGATGCAACATAAGTTTTTCAGAAGCTAAATGCACAAATTCCTCTTGTAACTTTTTTGCTTTTTGTCAAAGTATAACTGACATGTGGTACCATTCTTTGGGCTCAAATATCAAATTGCATGTAACAAAAAAATTATAACATTCCAGAATCTTTGTTAATTTTCTGTTTTCATTATTTTAAACTGGAATAAGGGGGTGAGCTTGCAAAATCACTGGCATGCAGAACAAAATGCTGTTAAACATTTTGTCTGTCTTCACATTTTAATTCAAATTCTGCTGAAGTCAATTTTGCCTTTCATCCTTTTGAAGTCAATGAAATAAGTACCCGGTTGCGCACTATGGTTGATGTAATCGACTAACCCCCTTCTCCCAAAATTTCATGCCTTGTGCCTGTAGAAAAAAGGATTATGTTAGACTAGATTTATAAAACACAGACTTTGTTTATCACCGTTATCACATTTATGAAGTCTTAGTCTTAATCTTCTATTATAATTCCATTGACATCTAATTTGTTTTATTAAATTGGTCTTAGTATTTTATTGAATTCAGCTGGATGAAAGGCAAAGCTGATCCTGGTAGAATTTGATCTCAGAACATAGAAAACTAAAACTAAATACTGTGGGCATTCTGCTTGATACTCTAATGTCCTCCCTAATTACCACCAATCTCATACTTGATATCTTTGGATCATTGCACACACCTTACCTTTATACACTCACACACACATGCATGAGGAAATAAACTGATTATATGCATACAGTTTACTTTCATTCTCAATAAAGATAACTGTTATTAAGGCAGCAAGCTGGCAGAATTGCTAGCATGCCAGGCAAAATGCCTAGCAGCATTTCGTCTGTGTTAACATTTTGAGTTCAGATTCTGCTGAGGTCGACTTTGCCTTTCATCTTTTCAGAGTCAATAAAATAAGCACCTGTTGAGTACTGGGATCAATGTAATTGACTTACCCACTCCCTTGATATTGCTGGCCTTGTGCTAAAATTTGAAATCAATAATTATAACTGTTGTTAATGTTTTTGTCATTAAGAAAGTCCATATAAATTTGTTTACTTTTATAAAAAAACAAGGATGTTATGAACTTTGATTTTCAATTTCAGTGCACAGAACCATCGGATTTTGACAACAGCAGATGGAACAATGGGAGGTGGGGGAGGACTTGATAGCCATGGTTATTTTCACAACACACCTGCTGATTTTAAGTGAGTTGGACCTATTGCTATTTCTTTAGACATGTTGAATTATTAAGTTATCTACAAAGATTTTAATGTAACTGATATTCAGACATTGTAAACCATAATTTGAAAGAGAAAAAGAGCAGGACCATTGTTTAGGTGCAAACATGTATCTTTTGCTTGCAGGATACCTGCCATTCCTTCTTGGTTTTCAGTTAAAAAGTCAATACTTAGAACTTCTCCACCAGTGCTGCACTGTATTCTTAACTGCACTAAACTATTTGTAACTCAGTGTATTTAGTTCTAAGTAGTATACTGAGATGTGTCTGTTCTAAGATGATGCAGCATTGCATAACTAATGAATGTTTTATTAATTTTGTACAACTGAGCTCAAATCCTCATGTAAACCTTAGAGAATGAAAAACCGCCTTAGTATACCTACTAAGCATAATATTTCTTTCTTGTTACCAGAAGCATATATGTATTGTCTCTTTTCTCACTATAGTAATGTACCTGTAACAGCACTGGAGACAATAAGCCTTAAATCACTAAGCTACAAATACAAAACTTTATTTGTCACTGTTTGTGCATACATAAACTTTAATATATGCAAATAGTTTTATGCAAATGTATCTACATGCACTTAAAAACAACTTGTTTTCCTTTCATGTTCTTGTACATTGTATTAGAAATACATTTTGATTCCATATCTTTTCAGGATTTCAGAGACAGATTTTATTGAATACTCTGGAATTGAAAACCATGATGATTTTTATGAAATTGACAATGAGAGAATATATGTTCGTGATCAACAAGGCCTCAATATCATTTACGATGAAGCTATTAATGATTTTAAGTTTGTACAAATACATTATTTTTTATGATTATTTTTGATCTTAGAAATCATTGCTTATGCTTGTACCTTTGTTATGTACCTGTCTGTGAACTTTAGTCTTATGATGCAAAACTCTTGTTTGAAAGAGTTCATACTTGAATTAGATATTCTTATTTCATGTAATAAACTTTTGTAAAATTTTGTTTCAAACACTAGCTTAATAAAACTGTTTGTAGTGTATGTGTGTGTGTGTGTGTGTGTGTGTGTGTGTGTGTGTGTGTGTGTGTGTGTGTGTGTGTGTGTGTGTGTGTGTGTGTGTGTGTGTGCATGCATGCATGCACACAGCATGCAGAAGAATAGAAAAGGTTGTTTCTGAGGTTTTTTTTAATATACAGATACAGGAACTCTTCAGATTTTCCCCAAGGAAATGAAATGGAATAAATTAAAATAAAATGAAGTGACATATTTACTTAGTTACAGTCTACTGCAATTCTCAAGCACTAGATGAAAAATCCTTGAATATAATTTTTATTTTATTTCATTCCATTTAATTTCATTCTCTTGGAACATTTGAAGACTTATAGTATATAGATAAACTGAGAAGTAATTCCTTCATTTCTTCTGACTAACCTTATTATTATTACCAATATACTATTCTGTACACAATCATAAATGTTTTAATCATATATACATCATTATCATCATCATCATTATCGTTTAACATCTTGTTTTTTGTCTTGAGAAAGGGATTAATGAGAGTGATGTCATTAACATTTTTCTTGAGTAGTTGTCCATGATTGCAAGGAAAACATGCAGAGAGCGATATCCTGAGGACTAACAATCTACAGAGGAAAGACTAGGTGTAGTGGTTGGTACAAGATCTCATGGAACACCACAATACAATAAGCAAAAGTGATTCAGGAGTACCTGAATAGCGGTGTCATGAGACCAGCTGAGTTTGAGGAGTAGATACCTCTGTATTAGTGGTAGAGAGAGAAGACTACCTCTGTCACTAAAGTTTGGAGTGTATTTGTGACCATTTTCATGCTAAAAAGTCAAGTAACTTTGTGCATGATCTATGATATCTGTGTGTGCAGGAGTAGCATCATACCAGATGTGAGGGTAGTACTCCATTGTGGATCTCACATGAGCTTTATAGGTGGTGAGTAGTTTGTTGGGGGATACCCATGTGATGCCGTCTTTGCTTGTTGAAAATGTGCATTGGTTAGGAAAGATCTTCCAGTGATTTTGAGACCTAATATTTGATGTAATCAAGAGTGTTCTAGTTGTATACTATTTATGTTTGGGTGAGGGTGTGATAATGTTTTCTTGATATGAGCAATGATTTTGTCATTTTGCTGTTGAAAGAAACAAGATTGGCATGATCATTGGAGGACATTTTGGAGGAGTCTTTTCATGGAGATATTGCAGATTTGAGTTGAGGTGTCTTAGGTGCATAAGATTAGGAAGATATAAAGGGTGATATCATTTGAATAGCAGTAGGTGTTGTTAAAGTGACAGCAAGTAAATAAACAGAAAAAAAGAGCCCAGTAGATAAAACCAAACCCTGCGGAGTAGCAGAGTTGAAAGCATGTGGATCAGATAGTATTAGATCAGCATGCTGCAATACTGTGATGACACAAGAAACTAACGATCCAGCAGTTGAGAGATGAAGAAAATCCATAAAAAGAAATTCTTTTAATTGACATGGCTTAAAGCTTTGCTTATGCAGAGAGCAGCAAGGCTTTGCTGATGCTGAGAGCTGTCACCAAATTTATTGATGGTGAGAGCCTATTGGTGAGTGATATATAAAGCAGGTCTCCGGTTGGTCTGACTTTGCAAAACACCATATATGTAGCCATTGAGGTGAAAGAGAGATTCAAGATGTTGAGAATTTTTTTACTAGTGGCTGTCTCTCTATCATTTTAAGATACCGGAAGTCAATGTGATTGAGTAATAATTGGCAATGCCAGAGAGGCTACTCTTTTGGAGATGGAGATATACTCATCATAATCATCATCGTTTAATGTCTGTCTTCCATGCTGGAATGGTTTGACCTGATCTGGCCAGGCAGAAGCCTGAAGCAAACATGTGTGCCTGTTTTGGCAGGATTTTTACAGCTGGATGTCCTTCCTAACACCGACCACCCAGCAGAGTGTGGACTGAGTGCTTTTTTTACATGGCACAAGCACTGTAGAGTGATTTCTTCCAAATGTAGTAGTTTTTTTTTCTTTCTATTTTTTTTTTTGTCTGAATTCCTACAGCATAGCTTTGAGGGAATTACTTGAGGTACTTTGAGCTTTTAATTTTGGTTGTGTGTGGAAATCTGGAGAAACTTGTGTGAGAGCATGGTTTCAGTCACCTCCCTAACTGTTTCTGTGTGTGTGTGTATATGTGTGTGTGTGTGTGTGTATATATATGCATGCATGTGTATATATGTATGTATATATGTATGTATATATATATATATGTATAAATATATGTATATATGTGTATATTTATGTGTACATATTACATATAATTCTATATATATATACACATATATATGCATACATATACATGTACACATATATATACATGCATATATATGTACACATATATATACACATATATACATATATTTATACATATGTATATACATATACACACACATATATACATACATATAGACATATATAAACATATATATCTATATACATCTATACATATACGTCTATATATATATATACATGTATACATATACATGCATACATATACATCTATATATATACACCTAACTATATATATATCATCATCATCATTTAACGTCTGCTTTCCATGCTAGCATGGGTTGGACAATTTGACTGGGGAATGGCAAACCAGATGGCTACACCAAACTCCAATCTGATCTGGCAGAGTTTCTACAGCTGCATGCCCTTCCTAACACCAACCACTCTGAGAGTGTAGTGGGTGCTTTTTACGTGCCACCAGCATGAGGGCCAGTCCGGCGGTACTGGCAATGGCCATGCTCAAATGGTGTTTTTGACATGCCACCTGCACAGGAGTCAGTCCAATGTTTTGTTCACATGCCACCGGCACAGAAGCGAGACCGCTGCTCTGGCAGTGATCCTGATAAATATATACCTATGTGCAGATGTATACATATATATATATATACATAACATATATATATGTATATATATATATATATATATATATATATATATATATATATATATATATATATATATATATATATATATCTTACCCCTGCTGGCGACAAAGGGACTCTCACTCAGAGTAAAAGGCAGACTGTATGACGCATGCGTACGAACAACCATGCTACATGGCAGTGAAACATGGGCTGTAACTGCTGAGGACATACGTAAGCTCGCAAGGAATGAAGCCAGTATGCTCCGTTGGATGTGTAATGTCAATGTGAATACCCGTCAGAGTGTAAGTATCTTGAGAGAAAAGCTGAACATTAGAAGCATCAGTTGTGGCGTGCAAGAGAGACGATTGCGCTGGTATGGACATGTGGTGAGAATGGAGGAGGATAGCTGTGTGAAAAAGTGCCACACCCTAACAGTTGAGGGAACCCGTGGAAGAGGTAGGCCCAGGAAGACCTGGGCTGAGGTGGTGAGGCAAGACCTTTGTACATTGGGCCTCACCGAGGCGATGACTACTGACCGAGACCTTTGGAAATGTGCTGTGCGTGAGAAGACCCGGCAAGCCAAGTAAGATCGTTGCCAGTGCCCCTGGACTGGTTCTTGTGCGGGTGGCACATGAGATGCACCATTTTGAGCGTGGCCGTTGCCAGTACCGCCTGACTGGCTCCTGTAGGATTTTCGAGCGAGATCGTTGCCAGTGCCCCTGGACTGGCTTGTGCGGGTGGCACATAAAAGACACCATTTCGAGCGTGGCCGTTTTCGTGCGGGTGACACGTAAAAGCACCCACTACACTCTCTGAGTGGTTGGCGTTAGGAAGGGCATCCAGCTGTAGAAACTCTGCCAAATCAGACTGGAGCCTGGTGTTGCCATCCGGTTTCACCAGTCCTCAGTCAAATCGTCCAACCCATGCTAGCATGGAAAGCGGACGTTAAACGATGATGATGATGATGATGATGATATATATATATATATATACTATATATGTATGTATTCTTGTATATATGTGAGATAATCGTTCCACTTTAATAGATTCAGTATTAACAGTGAAAGTATCTGACATTACAATAGAGAGATGTTTCACTTTTGACATGTAATACTGAAATAGTGGAAGAGATAAGAGATTGCTCTGGGCTCACATTAGGCAAGAAGTTGAAAATTGTTTTGGCCCATGACACTACATGGACCCTAAGTAAGGCATGTGTAAAATTGAATGAAATCGGTTATGCAGTTCTCGAGTTTTAGGGATTCATACAGACAGACAGATACACCCACATTCTTATCTATATATATATATAGGATGTCCAGAAATTAGTGCATTACAGCTGTTTCAAGCGGCTCCATTTAATCGATCAATATAAACATTACATCTGCTTAGATGCATGCAACCATATAGATTTCCAACAAACAGGATACTCCATTATAATCTTTTAGCCAAATTTTCATCAGAACTAGAGGTTAAAATACATTGCTTCTTTTTGCTATTATTGTAGCAGAATGAATTTAGGGAAAGAATACCTAAAGCCTACTATAATTTAGAGTGGCAGAAGGAAATAATGGGGGTCAATAAAGAGGAATGGTGATATAGCTACATTCATTTTTATCCTTATCACATTCAACTGATCCAATGCAGCATTGGGTCTGCATTGATCGATTAAATCGAGCCACTTGAAACAGCTGTAATGCTCTAGTACCTGGACATCCTTGTTACTTATTTGCTTTTTATTCACCTAACTTTGAGCTGTGCAGACAATACTGGACAGACTTGGTGCCTCAACTTAAGTACCTAATTCAACTAAATCTTAATTATATATATATATATATATATATATATATATATATATATATATGTACATATATATATATATATTTACATGACAAGCTTCTTTCAGTTTCTGTCTACCAAATCCACTCACAAGGCTTTCCATGGCTAGAGGCTATAGTAGAAGACACTTGCCTAAGGTGCCATGCAGTGGGACTGAATCTGGAACCATGTAATTGGGAAGCAAACTTCTTACCACACAGCCATACCTGCATCTATAAAATTGGTGAGATTTGATCTCAGAGGGTAGAGTAAATACTGTAATGTATTTAGTCTAACACTCTAATGATTCTGCGATTCTACCAACCATTGTATGTTGAAACTGATTTTATCTTGGGAGGGTCATTATGCCAATAATCAACACATGCACTGATTCTGTTTTAATTTAATTTCAACATTTAGCCAATTAATTAATTGATACTTTGAGAAATAAAAGTAGTAAAGGAAAAATTTTCTGTATCAAAATAAATTCTTTTTTTTTACAGGCAACTAGAAGAAGATCTATTGCTTTTGGGTTCTTTCTACATTGAGAATGATAAAAGCATCAGAAGCCATTTTCTTACCAAGAAACATTCTAAGATTGATTGTGACAAGGTCTCTAAATATTTTCTGATATTTAATATGCATTAGCAAATTTGTTAATTTCATGCCATATTTTTTTAGCCTTTGTTCTCAGTTTGTATGAGTGAGAGGGTTTGCAAGAACTATACTTTTACATAGTGTTGGAGTATTTTTTTTCTTTTACAACTGAAAGTATTTCCATAAGTTAGAAATATAAAGAGAGAAATGATAAAACATAATACGCTGACCAAAATGGAAGAGCAGACAAATGTACATCTCTTTGTAATATTAATTTCAAGTTTTGGCATGAGGCAAACAATTTCAGGGGAGGGGACAAGTCGATTACACCAGCCCCAGTATTCAACTGATACTTATTTTATTAACTCTGAAAGGATGAAGGGTTAAGTTAACCCTGGCAGAATTTTAACTCAGAAAATAAACAGAGACAAAATATCACTAAGCATTTCCCTGGTATGTTAATGATTCTGTCATTTTGCCACCTTACACCTCTTAGCAAAATTGCCAGAATTTTTTAAAGATCTGCTGTATAGTGAATATCTGGTCAGTTGTATTGCATCCAGGATGAAATCCAATGTCGACTTGACAATATCCCTACATCTCTTTTTTAGTCACATAACATAGACTTTACTGGAGAGGTTCAACAAGGATGTTTGCATTCAGGTAAATGGTGCTTAGTTGAAATCTTTCAACATGGGTGCTGGACTTCAGAAGAGAAGTGTATTGTCACCCCACCTTTTCATAATTTTTTTGAACTGGATTGACATGTGCAGCTGTTTGTGGAAGTGATAGCACTATCAGTGGGTATAGAATTAGTTGATTGATATTTGAAGATAATATGGTGCTTTTTGACTCATCAGAAGATAATCTTTAGCATACACTGAATGGGTTTGCTGTCAAGTGCTGCAAAGTAGGAATGCGAATTAGTGTTGTGATGACTGAAACATTAGTCCTCTGAAGAACGACTTCCCAGTGCACTCTGCATGTTAGTGGAAGATCACTGAAGCAAAAGGAGAAGTTTAAGTATCTTGGGGGCTGTATTTACAAGGGATGGGAAGCAGGAGGATGAATTGGATGCTAGAATTGCAGATGCTAGCACAGTAATGCACCATCTCCATCATTCAATCCTCAGAAGAGAAAAGGTTGATAAAAAAGCCAAACTTGGTCTCTTTAATTCGGTTTTGGGCCTATTCTCACCTATGGTCATGATTATTGGGTAATGACCAAAAGAATACTTTATTAATACAGATGGTTGAAATGGGGTTTCACTGATGAAGCTCTGGTGTGACATTACTTGACAGGGTGCATAGCCTAGTGATCAGGGTGTCTTTCCAGGTTGAGCTGTTACTTTTCCTCATAGAAAGGTCGCTTTTTCAGTATTATGAACATGTGATAAGAACAACACAAGAATTTCAATAAATTTAATATTATATAATTATATTATTACTCTATTGTTTTTAAAAAAACATTTCCTGAGACAATTAAAAATTCTTTTTCTTTATTTATTTATCAGGTGATTCCAGAAAATTTTAATATTCCTCAATATGCTCTTATGCATATAGACAGATTTGGAGTTCTCCTGGATTTATGGACTCAAGAAGCTGCCTTTCAAAATTGTAAACGCAATGTTGGTATAAATTCTTATTAATAGCATCTTATATAGACTCACAGTCCAGCTTCGTGATAAACTGTTAAACTTTTAATGTATGGGTATTAGACATTATAAGCACCAATTTGAGACAGAAAAGGAACAGGTTCAATGAAAAAAATCTAAACCATATATCTCTTGCTTGCTGAGCATTATTTTTCCATCTTTAATTAGTGTTTATAATGTTTAATAGCAATTTGTAGTTTGATTGCAAACATAGGATACTTTGCTACATTGGACATTAAGTAGTTTATCCTACCAACTCTAATCATCATCATCATCATTGTTTAACGTCCGCTTTCCATGCTAGCATGGGTTGGACGATTTGACTGAGGACTGGTGAAACCGGATGGCAACACCAGGCTCTAGTCTAATTTGGCAGAGTTTCTACAGCTGGATGCCCTTCCTAATGCCAACCACTCAGAGAGTGTAGTGGGTGCTTTTACGTGTCACCCGCACGAAAACGGCCACGCTCGAATGGTGTCTTTTATGTGCCACCCGCACAAGCCAGTCCAGGGGCACTGGCAACGATCTCGCTCGAAAATCCTACGGGAGCCAGTCAGGCGGTACTGGCAATGGCCACGCTCAAAATGGTGCATCTCATGTGCCACCTGCACAAGAACCAGTCCAGGGGCACTGGCAACGATCTTACTTGACTTGCCGGGTCTTCTCATGCACAGCACATTTCCAAAGGTCTCGGTCAGTAGTCATCGCCTCGGTGAGGCCCAATGTACGAAGGTCTTGCCTCACCACCTCAGCCCAGGTCTTCCTGGGCCTACCTCTTCCACGGGTTCCCTCAACTGTTAGGGTGTGGCACTTTTTCACGCAGCTATCCTCATCCATTCTCACCACATGTCCATACCAGCGCAATCGTCTCTCTTGCACACCACAACTGATGCTTCTAATGTTCAGCTTTTCTCTCAAGATACTTACACTCTGACGGGTATTCACATTGACATTACACATCCAACGGAGCATACTGGCTTCATTCCTTGCGAGCTTACGTATGTCCTCAGCAGTTACAGCCCATGTTTCACTGCCATGTAGCATGGCTGTTCGTACGCATGCGTCATACAGTCTGCCTTTTACTCTGAGTGAGAGGCCCTTTGTCGCCAGCAGGGGTAAGAGCTCTCTAAACTTTGCCCAGGCTATTCTTATTCTAGCAGCTACACTTTCAGCGCACCCACCCCCACTACTAACTTGGTCGCCCAGATAGCGGAAGCTATCGACTACCTCTAGTTTTTCACCCTGGAATGAGATAGAAGTTGTTTCCTGTTTGTTTACAGTCCTTATTGCACCTGAACATCTGCCACAAACAAAAACTAACTTGCTAGTTAACCTGCCTTTGATGTTGCTGCACCTCTTATGTGTCCATAGCTTGCACCGGGTACATCTTATAGAGTTACTACCTACTCCTTTTCTACATACTGAGCAGGGCCATCTACCTGAAGGGGTTTGTGTTTTATCTACCTTCCTACTTATTAGGATTTTGGTTTTAGCTAGGTTGACTCTAAGGCCCTTGCTGACAAATTATTTTAGTAGAGAGAAAATAGAGCAGTTAAAATAGAAGGAACAGTTGATAACAGTTTGGGAAGATGGAATGCAGAAGGTTCTGTAGTCATGTAATTGTCTGGTGAGCATAGGATTGTATGAGTTATGATTTTCTCGAGGGTATTCATAAATACTGTGAAATGACTTCAAATGGGAATTGAAACGATGTGTCTAATTCAGCACACTGAATTCTTACTTCACTAGCTTGCAGTTATTTATTTATGCTACCTAAAATACCCAGCATTACTCAGATTGAGTACACAGGGAATTGTCATTAATGTCACAATGGAAACAGGTGAAGATTAGCAACAGGAAGGGCATCCGGCAAGCATGGAAAAGTGGATGTTAAAATGGTGATATATGTATATAAAGAAATTATGAACTACCTTAATGGCATGCATATATATATATATATATATATATAATTAATTAACATAATAGGGTAAAAATTCGATATTAATTAATATCAATTTAATACCAGGAAACTAGCACATTAAAAGAATCAGAAGGTTCAGGAAAAAATTTTCGAGATCCTAAAAGGATTATAGTACTTGTGTATATAAAAATGACCAGTAACTGGTCTGTCAATATGCTAGAAGAAGATCACTTAAAAAATTCTCATAGAAAGATTCAGCGTAGCAAAAACAGGCGGGCTAGATCAGTGAAAATTATAAATACCTCGGTTATCCGTAGACTATAGTTTCAAAATCAATACTTCCAAATTAAAGTATCTATTTATCATCAGTACAAATTACCGATATTATTATAATCGAACAGAATCTCGGGCTAGTTGTCTCCAGCCAGTGAAAACGTGCACGTGATTCTATCCATTATAAAGATTAAAATTCAAAGTCTTAGTTTTGGCGCGCTGAATTAGCATGAGATTCTGTTCGATTATAATAATATCGGCAATTTGTACTGATGATAAATAGATACTTTAATTTGGAAGTATTGATTTTGAAACTATAGTCTATGAATAACTGAGGTATTTATAATTTTCACTGGTCTAGCCCGCCTGTTTTTGCTCCGCTGAATCTTTCTTTGAGAATTTTTTAAGTGATCTTCTAGCATATTGACAGACCAGTTACTGGTCATTTTTATATACACAAGTATATATATATATATATATATATATATATATATTCAAATATGAAATAGAAGCAGCACTAGTGTAATGAACATTACTGACCACACATACTGAACGTTTGCTGGTAGGCTGCAATCTGGCATGGTGGAGATTACTCCCTCAAAGTACTAGGTGTTAAAACACCTGAAAGTCATAGGCAGGTAATACATACGGATTGTTGGGCATACCAGCACATAGTTTTTACATTATATGTATATCAGTCATGGATTGCAGTATGATTCACCTCTGATTCAGTTCAAGTACATGATGTTGATAAGCTGCAAAAATGCTAGAACATCAATGTCCATCACTTGTGAATGGGATTTGGAGTGAGTTGTCCTACCTGTCTATGACTTTCAGGTGTTTCAACACCCAATACTTTGAGGAAGTAATCTCCATCATGCCTAATTGCAGTCTACCAGCAAATACATGATACATATACATTAAGTATGTGTGGTTAATAATATACAGGGTGCAGTGAATAAACTGTAGTCTAAATTACGCAAAAAATGAAAATAACAGTAACATCTCAATTTAACAGATATATTTACCAAAATTACATAAAAATATCTTGAAATACTAAAGAGTAAATTTATTAAATAAAATCACCATTGGCTTCAACCACAGCCTCCAGGCGACTTTGGAATCTCCTGTAAATTTTCTGGACAGTCTCCTTGTTTAAGCTGGTGAATACAGCCATAATCATTGCCTTCAGTTCATCTTTGGTGTTACAAAGAGTTTTGTTGGTCTCTCACTCAACTGCACACCACTCATAATAAACAAAGGGGTTGCAGTGTGGGGAGTTAGGTGGCCAGATGTTAGGGGTGATGTGGTTGCAGAAATTGTCTGACAGCCATGACTGGGCTTTCCTGCTTGTGTAGCATGGTACAGAGTCCTGTTGCCAGTCATAGGGTCTTCCAGCAGTCACCTTCTTGACCGAGGGCAGCACTACCTCCTCTAGGCACTTGATGTAGGCCTTTATGTTGAGTCTGATGCTATGTGGGAAGATTAATGGAGGCATAACATCGCCATCACTAGTGATCACTCCAAACTCCATGATGTCTGGATGTTTGATTTTTATTATTCTCAGTACATGTCGTCATATTGACACTTAAACACTCTGAAGCATCTATATTGGGTGCTTGCAGTGCAAATGCCAACCAGTACAGCATGTTGTTTCCAAATTTCTGGCAGAGTGGATTGCATCATGGTGGTGTTTTTCTCACAGACGGTGTCCAACTGACCCTACTATACTGTGTAGTCGACAAAATCAAAAACAAACAATGCACATGTATGAAATTAAAAATATAAAATGGTGACAATTTACCCATCACACCCTGTATATATATATACATATATATATATATATATATATATATATATATATATATATATATATATATATATATAAAGCACCATCCGAACGTGGCCAATGCCAGTGCCGCTTTGACTGGCTTTCATGCCGGTGGCTCGTAAAAAGCACTATCCAATCGTGGTCGATGTCAGCTCCTCTGGCCCCTGTGCCGGTGGCACATAAAAAGCACCCACTACACTCTTGGAGTGGTTAGCATTAGGAAGGAAATCCAGCTGTAGAAACACTGCCAGATCAGATTGGGGCCTGGTGCAGCCTCCTGGCTTCCCAGACCCTAGTCAAACCATCCAGCCTATGCCAGCACAGAAAACGGACGTTAAACAATGATGATATATATCATCATTTAACGTCTGTTGTCCATGCTGGCATGGGTTGGACAGATTGACCAGGGCTGGCACGCTGGAAGGCTGCACCAGACTCCAGTCTGATTTGGCATAGTTTTCTATGGCTGGATGTCCTTTCTAAAGCCAACCACTCCAAGAGTGTAATAGGTGCTTTTACATGCCACTGGCATGGGTGCCATTTGCATGACACCGCTATCTGTCATGTTGCAACTTTGCTTGGTTTGATGAGTCTTCTTCTCAAGCACAACATCATGCCAAATGTCTTGGTCATTGCCTCCGTAAAGTCCATTACTCGAAAGGAACTCAGCCACTTTGTCTCTGTAAGGCCCAACGATTGAAAAGAACTCAGCTTGTACAGCTGTGCATCCCTGTACATAGCTTGTACAGCTCTCACCAACCACTCGTCTATCCCTAGTTTCTGCATTGATCACCAGATAAGGGATCAGGGGACCCTGTCAAAGGCTTTCTCCAAGTCAACAAAGGCCAAGTACAGAGATTTATCTTTGGCTATGTATTTCTCCTGCAGCTGCCTTACCAGAAATATAGCATCAGTGGTGCTTCTCCCTGGCACAAAACCAAGCTGCATCTCATCTAGGCTAACTCTTTCCCTAATTAGTTGGGCTATGACTCTCTCCATAACTTTCATCACCTTATCCAACAATTTGACACCTCTGTAATTATTTCTATCTAAGGCATCACCTTTACCTTTGTAGTAGTTGACTACACCAGTCATTGGGTATGACTCCTTCGTGAACCACCTGATATTACAGTACGAATGACTAGACCATAACCCACACACATATATAAAGTAGTTACAGGAGGTGTTGAGACCAAAACATGCAGGGGTAGTTCATAGTTTCTCTGAGATTGAAAACAGCTCCTGTAAACACAATTTCATTACTATGCAACTATTGGTTCAGTAGAATGTTAATCCACTGAGTGTTTACTCTAGGCAATGCCAAGCATTTTGGCATGTGTGTGTGTGTGTGTGTGTGTATGCATATGTTGGTGAAAGAGAGAGAATGGGGAAAGCCAGCTGTGAAAGAAATACAGTTGCCACCTGTACCTAAAAGCTCAGGATGTGAAGAGCCAGAACCACAACACATTTTGTTTGACACACTATGTATACCCTGTATGTGTGTGTGTGCATGTACATGTTTGTATACATGCATGTATGTGTCTAAGGAGAGAGAGAGAGAGAGGAGTGTATCTATGTGTGAGTGTATATGAATGTGTGTATCTGCATGATTGTTTATGTTTATATTTACATGTGTGTATGAGTATCTGTTTATATGCATGTTTATATAACATGTGTATGCATACGCATACATAAGTTTCTGTTCATATGCATTTAGACTCACACAAGTATGTAAAAGACTAGGTGGTGAAATGGATGCTTAGAGTTGCTGTTTCTGAATCAAATTGTGACATTCTGTCCAACCCATGCATTGAAAACAGATGTTAAGATGATGAGGATGGTGATAGCACAGAAAAAAATTCTATGTTAAGTTGGCTTTTGTAGACCTGGAGAAAGACTTTGACAGAGTTCCCTGCTCCCTCTTCTTGTGGCCAGTGTGGAAGCTACGGATAGATGAGTGGTTGGTGAGAGTAGTATTAGGATACTGTCAGTAAGGTGAAGGTTGGCAATGACTATAGAAATGAATTTAGTGTACAAGCAGGAGTTCACCAAGGCTCATTTCTCAGACCCCTCTTGTTTATCATAGTCATCCAGGCCATAACAGAGGAATTTAAGAATGTCTGCCCTTGGGAGCTCCTCTATGCTGATGACCTTGTTCTTATAGCTGAATCACTACCTGAACTAGTGAAGAAATTTCACGTGCAGAAGCAGGGTCTGGAATCTAAGAGCTGTAGAGTTAATTTAGCTAAGACCAAAGTTCTAGTAAGTAGGAAAAAGGACAAATCTTAAATCCCTTCAGGGAGGTAGTCCTGTACAATATGTCTGAAAGATGTTGGTAGAAATTCCTTAAGGTATACCCAGTGCAAGCTATGAACACATAAGAGGTGCTGCTGCATCACAGTAAGGTTAGCAGAAAAAGTAGTCCTTGTGTGTGGTAGATGTGCATGCACAATAAAACACTAAGAATGTACAAAGAATAGATTTCCTCAAATTCCTGGGGGATCCTTACAAGTAGTTGGTAACTTCCGTTACCTAGGCAACCAAGTTACCAGTGGAGGAGAAAGTTCTGAATGTGTAGTTGCTACATCAGAGAGCTACTACCTTTGTTGGCATCAAAGGGCCTCTCCCTAAGAGTGGAAAGTAGATTGTATGATGCCTGTGTATGTACAGTTAAGTTACATGACATGAAACATGGTCTGTGGCTACAGAGGACATGCAAAGGCTTGAAAGAAATGAAGCCAGCACGTTCTGCTGGATGGGTAATATCAGGGCACATATACAGCAGGGTGTAAATGATTTAAGAGAAAATTGGGTACAAGTGGCATCAGTTGTAGCATACAAGAGAAAAGAGTATGCTGGTATGGTTATGTGATGCATATGGATGAAGTCAACTGTATAAAGAAATGTAATCTCTAATTGTGGAGAGAACATGTGGAAGGGGTAGACCAAGGAAGACATGGGACAAAGTAGTGCGAAAAGGATCTTCAAACATTGGGCCTCATGGAAGAGATGACAAGGGACTGAGACTCCTGATGGTTTGCTGTGCTTGGAGAAGACACGTCAAGCTAAGTAATACTATGGCCATCCATACATACAGGTGTATCTTCTATATCACTCTCATGCAAAAGGTCCTCCCTTTGAGGACTCATGGGTGCTGGTGTCATGTAAAAAGCACTCATGCTGGTGCCACATAGAAGTACCCATGCTTGTGCCATGTAAAAGTGCCCATGCCAGTACCACATAAAAGTGCCTGTGATGGTGCCATGTAAAAAGCATCCAGTACACTTGTGAAGTGGTTGGCATTAGGAAGGGCATCCAGCCATAGAAGCTATGCTAAAATAGACAATTGTAACCTGAACAGCTCCCCAGCTAGTCAGTTCCTGTCAAACCATCCAACCATGTCAACATGGAAAGCAAATATTATGCGATGATGATGATTCTCTTAAATGATTAGCTGATGTTCATGTATTTTACCAAATAAATCTTAAATACTTTGCTCATAGTGATAAAATTCTCTTCATTATTTAACCTGGATTTTGATTACAGTGTCTGATTTTGTGAGCTAACCTTTTAATGTATTAAAGTTGTGGCTTTATTAAAGATTTATTTTCATATTAATTATGTAATAAATACATGACTCATATATGTAATTATGTATGTTTTACATATTAATGTCACTTCTATATATTTTTGCAGCTGATTAGGTGTTATTTTGAAGCCTACTGCAATGTCTTTGATCGAGATGAGAAGCGACTTCTTGCTCAGACAATTACCAACATTATGTATCAAAGACCACGTTACATGTTTCACCGATGTGACTATTTCATCCAAGTTTACTACTCTGAGTGTGTAAATCTTCAGCTCCATATAGATCTTGTACAAACAATTCTTAACCAGCAAGTAAGTTTCTCAAAAGAAATAATTTTTTGCAAAAAAAAGGTGGGATTTATTTATGTATATGATTGTTTTCCTAAAAAAAAAATAATGAATTTTGTTATGGATGTAATGGTTTTTGTAATTCTTTGAGTTTTAACAAACAGACCTTATCAAAGACCTCACATACAATATTATTCTGTGGCTAGTCTTGGTACTTGGTTGTGTGTCACAAAGCCCAGTACAACAAGCAAATTAGAGTTCAGTCTAAGTCCAGTATACGACATCTTTATCTTCTGTCTTTTATCTTTTACTTGTTCCAATCATTAAACTGTAGCTATGCTGGGGCACTGCCTTGAAGAATTTTTAGCTGAATGAATCGACCCCTGTACTTATTGTTTTTAAGCCTGGTACTTATTCTAATGTCCAGAAGTTCTTTCATTTTTGCCTTAACAGCAAAGTATTGCAGCTAAACTTATGGCATCAGGTGGAAGTTCATTGTTATTAACAATGGACTTGTTATTAATATTGTTATTACCTGGCTGGTGAACTTGCAGAATCATTAGCATGCCAGACAAAATGCTCAGTAGTATTTCTTCTGGCTTTATGTTCTGATTTCAAATTCCATCAAGGTTGACTACACCTTTCATCATTTTGGGATCAATAAAATAAGTACCATTTGAGCTCTGGGGTAGATGTAATCAACCAGTCTCTCCCACAAAACTTCAGGCCTTGTGCCTATAGTAGAAATAATAATTATTTTTAGTATTATTGTTATAAACAAAGTTCATTGCATCATCAAGCAATATTATTGTCATGTCATACTAAGTTTATCCAAGTAAAACTGTAGTTGTGGGCAGTCTTTCACATTCAGCAACTTCATTCAACTGAATAGCCAAGCCCTGGCATTGAACAACTGGTAATCACCTTATATAGTCTCTATCAATATGTAAAACACATGCAATGCTCCAACAATATTAGCATAACAATGAAATCACAGAAACCTGAATCATTAATTCTCTGCAATATACAGTATTCTGTTGATCTTTTATCTTTTACTTATTTCAATCATTTGACTGTGAGCCATGCTGAGGCATCACCTTGAAGGGTTTTAGTCAAACAAATTGACCCTAGGACTTACTTTTTTGAAGCCTAGTATTTATTCTATTGTTCTCTTTTGCCAAACCACTAAGTTATAGGGGATGTAAACACACCACCACCAGTTGGCAAGCGGTGGTGGTGGACAAGTGCAGACACACATGCGCGCGCGCACACACACACACACACACACACACACACACACACACACACACACAACAGTCTTCATTTAGTTTCTGTCTACCAAATCCACTCAGAAGGTTTTGGTCAGCCCAAGGCTATACTAGAAGACACTTGCCCAAGGTGCCATGCAGTGGGACTGAGCCTGGAATCATGTGATTGAGAAACAAGCTTTTTACCACACAGCCATGCCTGCACCTGAATCAAATCTTTCTAATGAAAACCACTTTTCGTTTCCTCAAATTCTAATAATCATCTTTAGTATGGCTTCAATTTTTTTTTCTGAATTCCTATGGATTTGCCTGATTGGTTAACCCTTTAGCATTTCAATTACTCTGTCAAATGTAATGTTTTATTTTCTTTTTACTTGTTTCAGCCATTAGTCTGGCCATGCTGGGGCATGGTGGAGGTGCAATGGCCCAGTGGTTAGGGCAGCGGACTCATGGTCATAGGATTTCGGTTTCGATTCCTAGACCGGGCGTTGTGAATGTTTATTAAGCGAAAACACCTAAAACTCCACGAGGCTCCGGCAGGGGATGGTGGTGAACCCTGCTGTACTCTTCCACCACAACTTTCTCTCACTCTTACTTCCTGTTGTGCCTGTAATTCAAATGGCCAGCCTTGTCACACTGTCACGCTGAATATCCCCAAGAACTACGTTAAGGGTACACGTGTCTGTGGAGTGCTCAGCCACTTGCACGTTAATTTCACGAGCAGGCTGTTCCGTTGATCAAATCAACTGGAACCCTCGACGTCGTAAGCAATGAAGTGCCAACACGCAACTGGGGCATGCTTTGAATTAATTATGCACTATTTCATAGCTTTGAGATTTCAATGATGCAATTCTTTATTTTTAGAATTATGTTGTTGGGTAGGAGCGGGATGTCAGATCTCGCTGGTTTGAACATAAAAACAAGTGGAATATTTGCAACAAATAAAAGGGTAAAGACCCATTTGGTCATGAATGACCATGGGATTGTACTTAGAAAGTTTCCTTCCAAAGCACAAATCTGAACAAATTTGTTTATGGAAGACCAGCACTTGCCCATACATACCAGCCTTTACTCTCCACACCACTGATGTTGTCCAAGGGAAGGCAAAGGCCAATACAGCTTGGCACCAATGATGTTACAACTCATTTCTACAGCTGAGTGAACTGGAGCAACATGAAATAAAGTGTCTTGCTCAAGAACACAACACACAGCCTGGTCTGAGAATCGAACTCACAACCTCATGATTGAGCCCAATGCTTTAACCACTGAGCCATGCACCTTCATATGCACCAGATATGGCCAGTTTAGATGCTAAAAGGTTAAGTACCAATTGATTAAATTTTGAAAATTTGACAATTACTGATTATCCAGTTTAATGTAAAATTTACTGCTACTTTAAATTTTAGTTTAATGCTCCTGTAACTCCTTTTATACCTTTCAATTTCTAGATTGAAGATGATAGAGAGTATATTCAAAAATGTTGTCGAAAACGAACATTTGGCATACCATCTTCTATTACTGAAGGAACATTAATTAAAATTCACACCAACAAGTAAGTCTTCACCAACATTGTGACACAAAACTTTAATTGGTATATGTTGTTTAACAGTGAAATGACCTGTAATATACCTGTTAATTTTCTCCGCCATTCTCAACTTAAATTACCTCCTTTTTTTTTCTACTTGAAATTGGTTTCAAATTTTGGCACAAGGCCAGCAATTTAGGGGTTAGGGTAAGTTGGTTACATCAACCCCAGTACCTAACTGGTACTTATTTTATCAACCCTGAAAGAATGAAAGGCAAAGTTGATCTTAGCAGAATTTGAACTCAGAACATATATGGATGAAGTGCCACTAAGCATCTTGCCCAGTGTGCTAATGATTCTACCAGCTCACTACCCTTTTACCTCTTAATATTGAAGTCAAATCATTCCCATCATATTACTGCCATTGGAGCACTTGAATATTTTTTATCACTCTTTCCCCACCTCTCTCTCTTTCATGGGCTTTTAGGCCTTTACCTGCTTGGTATAGACTTTAGCATTGGTATACCTTCCATTCAAGTATTTGCTTGGACTTTGTATTCCTGGTGGTGCCCATACCCTCCCTAGGATGTGGTGCTTCTGGCTCTCAAAAATCTCATCCCCCTTTGACAGGTTTTGTTTTTTTAATTTTCCTGGATTCCTACACACCCTTTTCATGGGGCAAGTCCAGTAAGGGGGCTGGCTTAGTTGCTGATTACTCAATCATGAGCATGTAATACTGGACTACATACTAGTAGTAGGTGCCTCTAACAGTTTGTGATAGAATTAAATTAGTTTTAGTGTCAGACACCTGACAATAAAATTAAGGTCTGTGCTCACAATATCTAGATTTCGCAAGTGGTCATCCACCTAAATACAAACTAGGATTGATATTACTTAACTTTGGTGATCAAACGAGAACTGACATTTCTAACATGATATAAATGTGAACAAAATTGATGAAATAATAAAATATCAATATCATTATTTATTTTTACTTTTTTTTAAATTCATGCCAATACTTGATTGGCCTTTCTTTATATGCAGTCTGGGATGTCTGTGTTTGTAGCAGCAGCACTGTTCTAGATGTGGTAGCAGTACCCCATTTTGGGTCCCACCTCAGAAGATTAGTAGCTATTGGAGGTTGAAGTATTTTCTGACTCTAAATTGAAAAGCCAGTTTTTATGATGCAATCTATCCTTTTTTAGATTATGTAGTTATGCAAAATTATTGATGGTTACATCTCAGGATGACCAATTAGTGAATCATTAAAAGAAAGTTAACCATTAAAAAAAGATGTTATAATAATTGTAGGTTAGGTTTTTCTGAGAAAACAGAAAATTCCAACACCTGTTTTAGAGATTAAACCATTTCTGTTAACTTACACACTTACACACTACCTCTACATCAGTTAACATGCTGCAAAAAGAAAAAAGTAATTATGGCTGAAGAGGAACTATATGTAAAAGATTTATTTCTGAACAATTTTGGTGAAAGAAAGGACAATATATATTCAACATGTTGAACATGATTGAAGTACCCAAAAACAATAATTAAAAAGCAAGAAATGTTTTAATCAAGTTAAATTTATTATTTTACAAGAATAATGAGTTATGAAAATTATGAAAAAAAATTGCTATTTCAACCTTTTTTTTTAATTATATTTAAAATTAAATTTCTTTTAACAAGAACTAATTTTATTTCAAGTACAATAAAAAAAAAATTGAGTCAAAACTTAATTTCTTTTTTTAGGTCTGCTCTTCTTCCTCTGTATTTGCTAGAATTTCATCCATTTCTTGCTTTAGCTGCTCAGATTCCAAGAACCCTGAACTATTTAATGCAAGTAAGCTAAATTTGTTTTAAGATAAATTCTATAAGTGACATTTATTGCAAATTTATGAATTAATAAAAATGATAAATGTAACTAAGCTGACATGTTAGGAGCTTGTATCCTATTAATATTGTTGTATTGCAATAAAGATCAAGATGAAAAGATTGATCAATTTTCAAACCAATGGATTTGAAGTAAACCAAGGAGCTTATCAGGTTCTCAAATACAAAATATATTTCATTGCTCAAAGATATAATGACATAAGGGAAATAACTCAAAGGACCAATGGAATGGATTTAGATAATTAAGTTAATGACTGATGTACTGAATACTATGCAAAAAAGATTCTTAATTCATTGAAATTCACTTCTTAACAACCAACAAAAACTAGCTGACATTTTTTTATGGAAAAATTAATTGAAAGTACGTCCCTTCTTTGAACGTTAACAATTGCTGCTAAACTTTTGTTTTCTTTCACCAAGAGGAAGGAAAGTTTTGTGGGACTTTATGGAAAAGTTTGGATTGTAGTGATTGCCCATAGAACATCATTAGAAAACTCCCTCCATATTATTTCAAGAAAGATATTTGTGATATACATGACCATATATAGTCAAATGTGAAATAACTCCAATGTTGTTGGTAATCAGTATAAAAATTAATAAAACATCACCAATTAAAATGAGCAGTTTTGTCATAGTGTGACTGGTAGAGTTAATAATAACATTAAAGATATTGGTATTATTTTAGAGATAATATATGAAGTTTAGGAAATTGTTGAGTGTGTTGAGTCATAGGTTTTATGTTAGATTTGCTGTTGGTGATTTGTTGAAGATGATAAATAGTTAAGCTTCAATCAACAGGTAGTTGTTCAGAGGAAAATAAAAAAAGGGAATTAATTATAATGCTTACAAATATAATGGTTCCAAAAAAGATGGAAGGAAACTTTAGTTTGGCACTCTGTTGCTTATGATGACAAAGATCCAATCAACAGAATAGCTTGCTTGTGAAATTAATGTGCATGTGGCTGAGCACTCCACAAACATGCTTACCCTTAATATAGTTCTCAGGGAGATTCAGCATGACACAGAATGTGACAACGCTGGCTCTTAAGAGAATCGTGCATATGTATGTGTGTATTAAATGATTTTGTGAAAAATTTTGATAACTACTTTACTTTTTTTTTGTTTATTTTTAAGGAAATTTGTTACAAGATCAAACCCAACAACAATGAAAAGCTAATAGCTGTGGAAAAACTGATGTTGGAAATAGCCTTATCAGAATGGAATTCTATGCAGAAAATGGGGCTTTCATACTGTCATCAAGACCAGAAACATGTATTCACTTGTTTTGAAATAAGGCTACATTTTTTTTAATTCCATTTTCTATGCTATCATATGAGTGCGTGTGTGTGTGCGTGTGCATGTGTGTGTGTGTGTGTATGTGTGTGTGTGTGTGTGTGTGTGAAGGCGCATGGCTCAGTGGTTAGAGCGTCGAGCTTACGATCGTGAGGTTGTAAGTTTGATTCCCGGACTGGGCTGCGTGTCGTGTTCTTGAGCAAGACACTTTATTTCACGTCGCTCCAGTTAACTCAGCTGTAGAAATGAGTTGCGACATCACTGGTGCTAAGCTGTATTGCCCTTTGCCTTTCCCTTGGATAACATCAGAAATAGGGAAAGATGGCTGCTTATAAATGCCAAAACCTTCCCAGGCAAAGAATGCACCCCACAACATGGACTAGTAGTTAGCGACTTCAGGATCAGGACTAAATAGATGCCCAGAAGATAACCAGCATAGAGGAGAAGTGTCTGGAAGCTTAAAGATCCTGTGAATGGACAGAGATTTAGATACGTATTACTTAAGTTTTTGACGAAATAGAGGGGGATATAGTATCACATGATGTGGAAGACAACTGGAGGTTTCTACGGGACAACCTGCTGAGGGCCACTGACCAGATCTGTGGATGGTGCAAAGTCCCCTCTCGACCCAAGGTAATGTGGTGGTGGAACAATGTTGTTGACAGGGCCATTAGGGAAAAAAAACAGGCTCGGAAGGACTGGAAAAATGATGGCAGCAGGGAATTGTATCAGACTGCCAGAAAGGAAGCTAGGAGACAGGTTTATTTAGCCAGAGGGAAAGCAGTTAAGAAAAACTGCCATCTGTTGGCATGTTACAGAACTAGTCCAGGAACTTTTTGATGCCACCTCATACAGCTGGATAGCCTTCCTGTTCTCATCATTCATTTGTTTCTAAGCAAGTCAATATCTCCATAACCAGACATATTTTCAGGGTAGAGAGGAAATGAATGATACTCTTTTGTATGACAGTGATGCTCATTTACAACTATCATTTGATGCCAAGACAAAGAAGCACAACACACATGTGAATTCACAAACACACAGACACACACACACACTCATCAATTAGTTAGATCTAATCTATCACCTGGTTTAACCGCCGCCCCCGGTGGCTTTTAGTTTTACTTTGTTTTAGAGTTTATCATGGTGCAATCATTCTGATGAGAGTTCTGGTCTGAAGTTAATGTGATCTTTGGATACATTTTTTTCTGCTACAGCAACCTATTTTATCATAATTTCCCTTCTCCTTTTTTTCCATCAGTTTTGGGGGCTTAGCAATGGTCATAGATGCCTTTCCACCTCTGAGTAAGCCAGTAAAAAAAAAGGGTGTGGCTGTGTGGGAAGCAGCTTGCTTCCCAACTATATCATTCCAGGTTTAGTCCCACTGTGTAGCATTTTGAGCAACTGTTTTCTACTATAGCCTCCTGAAAGAAGCTCATTGTGTATGTGTGTGTTTTTGTGTTTCTGTTTGTCCCCCACCACTGTTTGACGATTGGTGTTGGTGTGTTTACATCCTCATAACTTAACAGTTTGGTAAAAAGACATTGATAGAATAAGCATTAAACTTAACGAAAAATAGGTCCTGGCGTTGATTCATTTGTCTAAAAAATTTTCAAGACCATGCTCCAGCATGGTCACAGTCTAATAACTGAAACAGGTGAAAAGTAAAAGGTGTATCTATACTCTCTAAATGCTCACTTGCATGTGCACACACACACACACACACACTGTCATGATCATGATCATGATGGACTCCCCTATTGTAGATGATAGATGAGGGTTCCACAATTTCTTGCTGAACAACTTTCGCAAATTTCTTACTTATAGTGATCAAATGTTAGTGCTGTACGTTAACTCACTCCCTCAGTCAAATTAACATTATCTGTTGAGAGGCACAGTGTGCCACATATCAGATGTTGAAGTGATTGCAGAGCAACTTGAGTTGAAGTGTTTTTACTCAAAAACACAATGCACTGCCCACTCAGGGAATTGAGATCATGATCTCATAATCGTAAGTACAACTCCCTAACCACAAGGCTATGTGCCCTCACAAATGCATGTGTTAGTGTGTTTACATGCCTGTAATTTAGCAGTTCAGCAAAAGAGACCAACAGAATAAGTACCATGCTTAAATAGAAAATAAATACTGGGGTCAATTAGTCTGACTAAAAAATTCCTCAAGGCAGTGCCCCAGCATAGCCACAGTTTAAAGCCTGAAACAAGTAAAAGATAAAAGATATATACGCACATACTTATATACATACATTTATATATGTCTGTATGTTTATATCATCATCATCATCATCATTTAACGTCCGCTTTCCATGCTAGCATGGGTTGGACGATTTGACTGAGGACTGGTGAAACCAGATGGCTACACCAGGCTCCAATCTGATTTGGCAGAGTTTCTACAGCTGGATGCCCTTCCTAATGCCAACCACTCAGAGAGTGTAGTGGGTGCTTTTACGTGCCACTGGCACGAAGGCCAGTCAGGCAGTACTGGCAACGGCCACGCTCAAATGGTGTATTTTATGTGCCTCCCGCACAAGAGCCAGTCCAGGGGCACTGGCAACGATCTTGCTCAAAAGTCCTTACACATGCTACAGGCACAAGTGCCAGAAAGGCGACGCTGGGCACAGGTGCCATCCCGATTTCACTTTTATATATATATATAAATTAAGAAAGATACCATGCATTTCTTGGGTAAAAATGAGGGCCCTGGTGAGGGGGTTTCTTTTCAGCTTGTATTCTCTTGTTAATTTCTTTGACTTACTGGTTGACTCACTTCTTTGACACCCATTTTAAAATTTCTTTTGGTTGTTTAATGTTACTACTTGCTGCCATTGAATGTTTCTTGAAATATTCCTATCATAATTGCTGTATTTATTATAGGTATTCTTTGATAGTTATATTGAAGACCCTCTGTTGATGAGTGAGTTAGTGAGCAGCAATATTTCTGCAGCTGATCAAACTGAAAAAAGCCATACAGACAAACAATTTCATGCCATCAATGAAATAAAACGCATGCTTGAGGTATATACCATCATATATTTCTATTCCAAATAATATTTTTACTCACCTACTACAGTTTTACATTGAAAACTTCTTTGTTTAGAGAATAACTCATTCATAGTTGCTTCAATAAATATGGAACCTCTATTTCATAAGTCTGAAGATACAGAAATGGAAAGTTTTAGTTTTTAAACTTTTCAAGAAAATTAGCAGCAAAGGTGAAGTTGTTCACACTGGAAATTAAATGGTGTTATGGTTTCAGTTTACTAATAACTTCTGTGTTATGATTTTCACTTTTGTGACTAATAAAAATACATGTTTTGTCGTTTATCTCTTGGCTCATAGAAAGTATTTATTTGGAACTAGGCTTTGTGAATTGACTCTGAGAAATCTAAAATACTGATCTAATCAGGAGAATCTGTTTCATGGATATGATAATGGTCTGGTATTATTTGTAAAATAGCTAGCCTGTGCACCAGTAACTGAAAATATAAATATTCCTCAAGTAATAATGTCTCTGTGACAGAGTTTCATAAACTAGCCAAATATAAAAATTGAGAAATAGTTGTGATGTAAAGAAAGAAGACGGAAGCAAAGAGAGAATTGCGGTAGTCTTACCTGTTGGTCCAGAAAAGGGTTGCTTTTAACATCCACGTACTCTGTCTCAATCTGCAAGATTCACTCAACGTCCACATGTGCTATCCATTGCTGTACAGTCTAACATGTCTGCTCTGATGCGCTGTTCACTGCTGACTAACTCCTCGTGCCTCGCTGACCCTGCATGCTCACCATGGCCAGAAGGGCCATGGTGAGGCCCCACTTCCGACAGGACATGCTTACTCCCTCACTTCCAATCTTCCCCTACAACACAGCCTGGCTCATAACACTACAATAGTGATATCAAAACTATGACATATGAAGACTTAAGCGACTGCAGATGCGATCAGTTCATTTAGGTTGCTATAAAAGCTTATGACTTCAAGCCATACAAAATCTAAAAGAAATTTCTTACCAGCACTGTTCACATCCTTCATTGTGCTTTCTACTCTAGGCACAAGGCCCAAAATTTTTGTGGAGGTTGGGGCCAGTCAATTAGATCAACCCCAGTATGCAACTGGTACTTAATTTATCAAACCTGAAAGGATGAAAAGCAAAGTTGACCATGGCAGGATTTGAACTTAGAACATAAAGACAGACAAAATACCACTATGCATTTCACCTGGCATGCTAATGTTTCTGCCAGCTCACTGCCTTTGACTCTAAACTATATTGTAGCATGTAACCTGTTGAATATTACATTTTTGTACCTTTACCTTGTCAAATTATTTTTTGCAAATATAATGTATGATATTCTTGTTATAATTTCACTTGTCCTCTGTCTCTGTACAATGGCTATAAATGAAATTATAACAAACTAGTGGGTCCTGTGAATATTTTATGGAATTAATGATAAACTTATTGGGTTATTTCTGAAAACTTTATCCAAAAAACCTGAAAGCATGGCCTGTGTTGTGTCTGTATCAAAAGATAGTCACTCTTCTGCTTATCATTGAAAAGTGAAGGAAATTGGACTACAATGATTACTTTATCCACTTTTTATATACACTTTATATACCTTATGCACAATTTTATAGACTTAATACGCAACACTCTCACTCTTCCCCTTACTCCCTTTTTCTCTCTCCTTTTTCTTTCACTCTTCACCTTTCCCCATCTATTAATCATGTGAAAGTGTAATAGATGGGCTAAGTAACAGAAAAAAACTTAATTCAAAAAAGAGAATTACACATTTCACTCACCACCACCTCTCCCTCTCCCTCCCCATCTCTTCCATCCCTCCCCTTCAACTGATCGTGTGGAAACATTACTGAAGGGCTAAGTAATGGAGGAACAAGCAGAATTATTATAAAATGTTTCTATCTTAGGTACAAAGCCACAAATTTTGGCAGTGGGGTATAGTTGGTTATATCAGCCTCACTAATTGACAGGTAGTTATTCTTCAACCACAGAAGAGTGTGAAAGATAATGTTAAAGGCATAAGGCCTCACAATGATGAAGAAAATGAAATGTGTTTATTTTTCCCAAGTGCATTAGCAACATAAATGATATGAAATAGTTTCAACCAGGAATAAAAATCAGGTTATGGACTTAGCTCAGATTTATTCAACAGCATAAATATAGTTGCATAGAAATACAAGTATGAATTTTTATCCCTTTAGTATTCAAAATAATGGTTTTAAAACAGTTTTTCAAAATGAATAATTTTGCCTTTTTGTTATTGCAGTTGGTACATCTTAGAAGTCACCTACTTGACAGTTGTTGGGAATCATCAGTTCTTTCAAAAGTAAGCTTCTAGTAGATTTCTGTATGCAATAAAAGTACAAAACTATTCTTTTTTTATATTTTTAAGATATATTTTTGTGCAAAGGAATACAATTAATGTGAAGAATACATTTGTGTGTATGTTCATTCACCTATCAAGCCTAAAAAATATATCCATTTAACTGATTAGTAGATATTTATTCTCCAACATGTTCCAACCAACAGTTAATAGATGCACAGTTTCCTTTGGCTGTCTCTTTTACCACTATAAAAAATTCTGCTCCTCTGATTTAGCAATCTACATATCTCAAATTACTTAACCTTTCTTTTTCATCCTTACTGTATCACTCCTGCAAAAATCAGATCAATCACTTTACTCATTCATTTCTCACCAGATTTGAATCTCTTGGAATTTTTTTCCAGCCTGCAAATTCCTTATATATTGCAACTTGCCATTATGCAAGCTGAATGAACATAATTTTACCAGTCTGCTGAGTTTTTAAAGCTTCTAGCCACTGTCCTTCCTCCTCAAACTAAATGTCCCAAAATAAGCCCATTTTAATTTAAGTGTCATACATAGGCATCTATTGCTAGATGGCTACCTGGCTATCTTCCTCACTTCCAACAAATTTCCTCCATTCCAAAAGATATCAATCATCATCATCATCATCGTTTAACATCTGTTTTTCATGCTGGCATGGGTTGGCTGGTTCGACTGGCATCTGGGAAGCCAGGAGGCTGCACCAAGCCCCAATCTGATCTGGCAGTGTTTCTACAGCTGGATGCCCTTCCTAACGCCAACTACTCAGAGAGTGTAGTGGGTGCTTTTTACGTGCCACCGGCACAGGGGCTAGAGGAGCTGGCATCGACCATGATCAGATGGTGCTTTTTACGTGTCACTTGCACAGAAGCCAGTCGAAGTAGCACTGGCATTGGCTACATTCAGATGGTGCTTTTTACATGCTACCGGCATGGGGCTCACAGCTACAATTTCCATTTGATTTGATTTTGATATTGCTGATGTTGATGTACTTGACTCAATAGGTCTCCTCAAGCACACCATGTCGCCCTACGATCCAAGGTACTTTTGAGTGGGCTAGTTATGCGACACTTGTGTAGGTTACAGCTGTGGACTCACTTTCTTTGCCAGCCCTACAATCCAACGTACTTTTGAGTGGACTGGTTATGCAACACTGGTGTAGGTTACAGCTGTGGACTCACTTTATTTACTGGGTCTTCTCAGTCACAGCATACCTCCAAAGGTCTCAGTCTTTTGTCATTGCCTCTGTGAGGCCCAACGTTTGAAGGTCATGCTTCACCAACTCATCCCATGTCTTCCTGGATCTCCCTCTTCCCCGGACTCCTTCCACTGTTTGGGAGTGGCACTTCTTCACACAGATCTCTTTGTCCATCCGCACTACATGACCATACCAATACAAACGTCTCTCTTGCATGCCACATCCGATGCTTCTTATGTCTAACATTTATATCAGGGCGCTTACACTCTGTTGTGTATGCACACTGACATTACACATCCAGCGGATCATGCTAGCTTCATTTCTTTCAAGCCTACGCATGTCTTCAGCAGTCACGGCCCTCGTTTCACTGCCATGAAGCATGGCAGTTCACACACATGCATCATACAATCTACCTTTCACTCTGAGCAAAAGGCCCTTTGTCACCAGTAGGAGTAGAAGCTTTTTGAACTTTGCCCAAGCTATTCTTATATTTGTAGCAGTTGACTATGGTGCTGCTACGCCAGTCATTGGGTATGACTCCATCGTAAGCTACCTGGTTTACAATATGGGTGACTAGGCCATAGCCCACACCACCAGATGTTTTAAGCATCTCAGCAATGATTCCTAATGGGCTGGGGGCTTTTCCTGGCTTCATATCTTTAATTGCTTTATCCACCAGGGTGCTGTCTATTCGGATAGCTGGTCCCTCTACTGGATCAACATTTAGCAGGCTCTCCTCCTCCCATTCATTCTCCACATTCAGTAGTCTTTCATAATGGCCCCTCCAAGCCTCTTTCTTTTCCGGATCATTAAAAGCAAGTGCACCATCATCCCTGCAGACACATTTCTCTCCTGTGACATCACAATTTTCTCTCACACACTGTCTTTCAATCCAGAATACTTCAGTTCTTTGGTCCTCACATCGCTGGACATTGGCAAACTTCTTTTCTGCTTCGCCCTTGGCTATGTATACCTGTCGCCCAGCCTCCCTTTTGGCTATCTGGTATGGTTCCCTGCTACCCCCACCCTTCCAGGCCAGTTTCTTTGCTCTGATGGCTTTGTCTACCATATTATTCCACCACCACATTACTCTAGGTCCGGAAGGGACTTTGCACCATCCGCAGACTTGGTCTGTGGCACTCAGTAAGCTGTCTCATAAGAATTTCCAGCTACCCTCTATGTCTGAGGACTATAGTTCCTCCTCCCTCTCATCAAACTTCTTAATGAGGATGTCCCTAAATCTCTGACCATGTGAAGGTTCTTTAGCTTCCAAATCCTTCTCTTCTGGAGTGGTCTGCTTCTTGGCATCCTCCTGGTCTCGAGTTGAAAGTCACTAAGGACTAGTCTATGCTGGGGGGTACATTCTTCACTTGGGAGGGTTTTTGTATTTAAGAGCAACCCTGCGTCCCGCTGTCTGGTGAGGATGATATCAATCTGGCTAGCAGAGACCCTGGATTGATAGATTATCAGGTGGCTGTCTGGCTTCCTGAACTTAGTGTTGCAGATTAAAAGGTTACATGCATCACAGAACTCCAGTAGCCTAGTTCCCTCATTGTTCTGGGAACTAATACCATGGTCCCCATGAACACCAGTGAAAATACCAGATTTCTACCCAACATGCCTATTAAAATCTCCAACCACAAAGATGAGGTGATTGCCACTCGTCTTTGAAGTAGCCTGTAGAAAGGTATCATAAAAATGGTCCTTCTGATCATTTGGTAGCCCCGCTTGTGGGGCGTAAGCAGAGATAATTGTAGCTGTGCTGTTCTGCAGGACTAGCCTGAGCTTAAGCACTCTATTGCATACCCTGACAACCTCTATGACCTTATCCACCCATTTCTCCACAAGATGTATGCCTACACCCCTACTCCATCCATGTTACCTTGCCAGAAGACTTTATACCTATGTACCTTGCCTGTGAGGACCCTAGCTGAAGCTCCTCTCCATCTTACCTCTTGTATGCAGCATACATCAGCCCATCTCCTTTCAAGCATCTCTACAATCTCACTAGACCTACCTTTCAATGTACCTACATTGACAGTGCCAACTCTGGAAACTGGGAAGGGAATGTGGTGTGAGGCTTGGGGAGGAGAGATGTTATTCAGCGCCTGAAAAGAAGAGGGAGGTTGTCGTATTCGTTTTTTAGGCATGCTTCACCTGTTCTCACTTCTGACCTGACAACATTCAAGCATTCAAGCGTGTTAAGATTGTTGCCCCTACTGGAGTTAGGGGCATGTGTTAGTGGCGTTGTAAGCATAAGCATTATGGTCATCGAATAATGTAAATTTAAGCGGTGTAGCAAAATATGGATATTCCAATGTTAAATTAGGTAGGGAGTCAGCTAAAACTGGTTGCGTTTGTCCAGGAAGAGGAGGATTGCAGGTATGATGGAAGGTACCACCAGTGGGGAAGGGTTCAGACAGAGAGAGAAGAAACAAGCTCATCCCTACATACACACAAGCGCACCCACACACAGGAACAAGTACACATGGACAGCCGAATAACTTTCTCCTTCACTTGATAAGGCCAAGGAATATTCCTGGGTAGTTGTTGACATGTTTCTAGATGGAACGAAAATGAAACGAAAGATAGCCAGTTAAGTAGGTGGGCAGATAACCTGGTTGCATTTGTCCCAGTAGAGAGAGAGAGAAAGAGAGGAAGAGAGAGTGCAGGTAATATAGGGAACAGCACCAGTGAGGAGGGGAAATTAAGAGAAGCGACATCTGGTAATGGTGGTGACAAATTTCTAGACAGAACAAAACGAAAGATAGCCAGTTAAGTAGGTGGGTGGGTGAGCAGCTGGGCTAGTTGCATTTGTCCCAGGAGAGAGAGAAAGAAAGAGTGCAGGTAATATATAGAGAACAGCCCAGTGAGGAGGAGGGGTTGGGAGAATAGACATCAAGTAATGGTGGTGGGAGGAGAGAGAGATATCTGGTGTAGATGGTGGGAAGATAGAGATATCCAGTATTGGTGGTGGGGGCAGGAAAGGGCAGGCACACCACGAACAAACAAAGTTTAGTTAGGGGACATAGTAAGAGGGATGAAAGTAATGGTAATAAATGGAATCAAACAGACCAAGAAACGAGTAATTATCTTAACGAAATTACATGAGAGACAAAATCAATAATTCATATATATATGTGATTCATCTACAATATCAAACTTTCTGTCTTCTATATAAAGCTAATATTTATCATTACAAATTCATCATCAAACAATGTTCTACTAGTATTCTAAAAATATAAATGTTTTATGGTTCTTTTTTTGTCTTTCAGTTGTACACAAACCAGGCTGATGTACTAGGTCTTGATGAATGCCATTTACATATGCGCAGTATTTATTTTGAGCAAGCTATTTACAAAGAAGATGCTGGTAGACCCCCACCTGGTTATTTTCATGCTTCTCTTGATGATTCAGTTGACAGGTAATGAATTAGTTTATTAACTGATAGTAATATGCTGGAGTGGCTAAACCAACAGAACTGGCAAAGTATGAAGCAAATTGTCAATCACACTGAATGCCTTGCTGTATTAGATTCATCATTTGCACACTGAGTTCAAATCCTACCATGGTCAACTTTGCCTTTCATCTTTTCAGCCTTGATAAAACAAGTACCAATCCAGAGCAGAAAACTGGCTGAAATGTAAGAGCATTGGCCCAGATGTCTTGCAGTAATTTGTTCCACTTCTTTGCATTCTGAGTTCAAATCCTGCCATGGCCTATTTTAATGGGAATGAAATTAATGATATTCTTAAATTTAAATAAATTTTATTTAATTATAAAATCAACAAATTAAATAATAGACTTATAGCTCATTACTAACAACATAATAATAATAAGTGTAGTAGAAATAGCAATACTAGAGAGAGGGATGGTAATAACAGTAAAAGACATACTTAAGGCAACCTGATACAAAGCATTAATACTACCATTCACTATTGAAGGATGATCTATGTCTGCAGACTGCTAAAATTCTTTGAACAGTTAATCATTTTGTTTTTAACCACAAAGAGTTGAAAAGGTCAAGATCTAGGCTATTTTTGGAACAATGACAACACCACATGTATTTTGGCTGGACTTGTATTTTATCTGAACAATGTGGTTGAGTTCACCCTGAAGAAGTGGCAACTAACAATAAGTGCACATAATGATGCAAATTTTGCAGTGTGCCTTGGTTAGTTGCTGCAGAAACATGTGTAGGTGCAGAAATGAAAAAAGTAATTAAATGCTGAATAGAACTAGATATAAATCTCTATTCTCCTTTATTATAAATTCGTTATATTCTCTACTGAAAATGTGCAGTCTCTATAGAGACATATAGATTTACCAATATGAAGATAGACTGAGGTTAGTAAATCAAACTAACTGGAGTTTTTGTACACTCACAGAGGTTAGCCAGCATTAATAACCGGTAAATGTGACTAAGGTACCCACTTGGATTCCATTCCCTACCAACCAAAATTTGGAAATTCATCTTTAATAATATATATATATATCATCATCATCATCATCATCATCATCGTCGTCGTTTAACATCCACTTTCCATGCTGTCATGGGTTGGATAGTTTGACTCAGGGCTGGCAAGCCAGAAGGCTGCACCAGGCTCCAATCTGATCTGGCAGAGTTTCTACAGCTGGATGTCCTTCCTAATGCCAACTACTCTGAGAGCGTAGTGGGTGCTTTTTACATGCCACCGGCACAAGAGCCAGTAAGGTGGTACTGGCATCGACCATGCTTCAGTGGTGCTGTTTATGTGCTACCAGCATAGGACCAGTTAGGTAGCACTGGCATCGAACATACTCGAATGGTGCTCTTTACATGGCACTGGCACAAGTACCAATCAGGCGGTACTGTCATCAGGCATATATATTGTCTGAATTTTATAGTGTTAATTATCCATCATGGCTGGCCTTATCAATCGATTTCATGTGAAATTATATAATGGAGCGTTAGGCAACAAATCAGTTATATAATATATGCTCGTCAGAGATAGCTGACATGGAAGGGGAAAAGGCGATTGCTCTCCACTGTTGCAGGTGGAAAGGAGCACAATCGGTTGGCATTTCCTGTGTAAAGGTGGTAGCATGAAAAAAGTTCCAGGCAAGTCGGTTAAGTTTACTGTTGAGTTGGCAAAAGGAAATTTTGAAGTGGGGAAAGGTTGTATTAAAATTGCGTGGTTTCTCGGGGAGGGGGAGTGCATGGTATGTGTAAAGGATAAAGTTGTGTGGTTTCTTTATATGTTACCGTCTGGTGTGTAATGTGATGCATAAAGTGTAGTGCGTATGGTATGTAATGTATAGTGTGTAAGTGTGTGAGAGTACTGCATGTGTGTTAGTTTATGTGTTGGTTTGTTTATGTGGGGGTACAATATGCATGAGGGTGTGTATACTGGGGTTGGTGGTGGGGGAGTTATTTATCTGCAGGTTGTCTGTCTTATGTGTGTGTGTGTATTTGTGTAGATGGGTATTTTGGTGTGTGTCTTGGTCAATCTCTTTATGCCAGCCCCAAAGGCCTGTTTTCATATTGCATTACCCATTTATGAGCCAGTAGTAACAGCAACAGGACACAATGGACAACCAAACATGTGGAAGTACATGGGGGCAACAGAAGGCCACTTTAGAACCCACTTTAGCAACCACAAGTCCTCTTTTAACATCCCAGAGAAACGGAACACCACAACCCTAGCCAAGCATGTCTGGGCTTTAAAAGAAAAGCACCACAGAATAAAGCATCAAGTGGAAGATCATAGAAAGATGCAAGCCATACTTCAACAGTAGCAGGAAGTGTAGATTATGCCTGGCCAAGAGGAGGGCGATCTTAAAAGGCACCCAATGCCCAGACATTTACCTCAATAGCAGGAGTGAGGTGTTTAATCCTTGTCTACATGAAAGAAAATACATTCTGTCATACTTGCATGACCAGCCATGAATGTAACCATGGGTCCCCTGCCTTGTCATTCCACAATTGACACCTTCCACCAAGGCCCTTGGGGTTGGCATAAAGAGATTGACCAAGACACACACCAAAATACCCATCTGCACAAATACACATACACACCCATAAGACAGACACCCTGCAGATAAACACCCCTCACCAACCCCAGCACATACCCTCTCATGCATATACAAAACAAACCAACACACACGCAGTACTCTTACACACTTACACACTATACATTACATACCATACACACTACACTATATGCATCACATTATACATCATATATTACATCACATTACAAATTACACACCAGACGGTAATATATAAAGAAACCACACAACTTTATCCTTTACACACACCACGCACCCCACTCTGCAGAGAAACCACACAATTTTAATTCAAACTTTCCCCACTTCAAAATTTCCTTTTGTCAACGGCTAACTTAACCAAGGGACATAACTCATAACTGACTTGCCTGGAATTTTTTTCATCCTACCACCTTTACACAGTAAATGCCAACCGGTTGTACTCATTTCCACCTCTAATAGTGGAGAGTGGTTGCCTTTTCCCCTTCCATATCAGCTATCTCTGACAAGCATATATTATATAACTGGTTTGTTGCCTAACATTCGATTATATAATTTCACGCAAAACTGATTGATAAGGCCAGCTGTGATGGATAATTAACACTTTAAAATTCAGACAATCTACCCACTCTACTAACAGTTATATGAGTGCATCTTCTCCCTAACTTATGGCCTCTTAGACGACTCAAGCTGTATATATAGACAGAAAATTGTATTTTGAAAAGACAATATTTTGAAATTTGTAAAGCAGTGAGCTGGCAGAAATGTTAGCACGCCAGCTGAAATGCTTAGCAGTATTCCGTCTGTCTTTATGTTCTGAGTTCAAATTCCGCCAAGGTCGACTTTGCCTTTCATCCTTTCAGGGTCGATAAATTAAGTACCAGTTGCATACTGGAGTCAATCTAATTGATTAGCCCCCTCCCCAAAAAATTCGGGCCTTGTGCCTAGAGTAGAAAAGAATAGAAAAGAATATTTTGAAATTTGTTTAAAACATTAATCTATGAACAATACTAATTATAACAATTTTATATTCTCATTGCAGATATCTTCCCAGAATTTTGAATCTAGCTATTTTAGATTATGACGATGTAAAACCTACTGACTTCAGTTTCTCATCTAATCATTCCATTTGTCAGGTGAGATGTCCTCATGTGTATGTTTGCGTGTGTACATATATTATTTGTTTGTTATTGTTTGTATGAAACTGGGAATTCCACTGTTTTGGGGAGGAAGGACTGGGAGTGATTAGTACAGTATTTAGAGGAGAATAGAATGGAGGGAGCAAGAGAAGAAGGGATTAGGGAGTCAGTAGCAGAGATGGAATGAGACGAACCAGCTCTGAGAAGCAAAAGGCACTGTAGTAGTACTAGAAAAGGCAGAGAGGCCAAAAGTTGGAGTGTATTAGCGAGTGACTCAGTTGGCCATTTTTAGATGTGGTCGAGGATATTTGTGTGCATAACAGCAGCACCAGTCCAGATGTAGGAACAGTACTCCATTTTGTATTTTGACCATCTTTGCAGAAAGTTAACAATTTGTTACAAACACATATTTTATGACCTTGAAATGAAAGTCAGTAAGAAAGTCAATCTTTTCTATGTCAAGGCTATGCATTCAGCAGGAGATTGTGCACTAACCCTTTAACATTCAGACTACTCTGTCAAATGTAATGCTTATTTATTCACATTGGTTGCAATTAATCATGCATTATCTCCGAACTTTAAGATTTTGATGATATGATTGTTTCATTTTTAGAATAACATTGTAAAATAGGTGTGAGAGGCCAGATCTGGCCAGTTTGAATATAAAACAAGTAGAATATTTGGGCCAGATATGGCCAGTTTAAACGCTAAAGTGTTAACCTCAGTGATTATGAACTCTCACATTTGTTGTGACCATGAAAATACTAGGTGAGTGCAGTTTGTATTTAAGGAGGATATGCTAATGTTTTCTTGATACATGCAAAGATTGTGTTTTAGGTGACTAAAGAACAAGAAAAAAAGAAGATTGATGACTTGATTTGTAGACTTTTAAGGTAGTGTTTAACTGTTTAGTGTTTCAACCAGATATATTTTGTCTAAATATTCTACCTGTCTTATGGTGAAACTAAGCCAATTTGGCCTCTCATACCTATTTAACAATGTAATTCTAAAAATAAACAATCACAACATCAAAATCTCAATGTTACGAGATGTTGTATGATTAATTTAAAACAATTTGAATAAATAAGCATTACATTTGACAAATAATCTCAATGCTACAGGGTTAAAGTGATGGCCTTCCAGAGATTACAGTGATGGGAAAAAGCCTCCCTGTTTTTAGGGGTGGATGACTTGCTCCAAGCATTGTAGGCTGTATTCTTTGCCTGGTGAATCTCTTAAAGGATTTTGGGCTCTGAGTTTTGGTCTCCCACCTTGCTGTTCATGATGACTTGGTGGTGAAGCCAAGGATAGTTAACAAAGAACAGGTGGAGCTTTGCTATATGATGTTTTGGTACAACTGATTTGGTTCTGCCTACTTGGTGTTGCTGATTTAACTCTTAACTGATTTAATCTCAGCTGTTTTGTCCCACAAATCCTTTATGTGCCTCGAAAATTTCTGTTATGTGAAAGAAGATAACTTCATTTTAACTATTCCAGTTGATTATATTCTTTCTCTCTCTTTCTCTCTCTCTCTCTCTCTCTCTCTCTCTCTCTCTCTCTCTCTCTCTCTCTCTCATACACTCACTCTCTCTCTCACATACACACACATGCGCTATATATATATGTGTGTGTGTGTTTTCTTTATGCTTGTGGTGTTATGGGCTGTGATGAGCTATGTGTTGTGGTGGAGAGGGGGAGGCAAACAGAGGTGAAGCCAAACCGGAAGGGTCAGATCGGAAGTGTCAGATCGGAAGTCGGTGACACTCGGTCGAAGGCTAGCACGTGGGGCCAGTTAGAAAACAGCGACGTTACGAGAAAGACGTGTTCTGATTAGGAGCGATCGTGTACCCCGCTGCGGTCGGCAAGGTAAGGTCCAATGCTTCGTTCTGTCCTTTTGCTTCTTGTTGTCTTCTTCCTCCATCACACCACAAGCTATTTCGGCCCATAAGCAAAAAAAAAAATTATGAGTGTAGTCCGGATTGCTAGTGATATAATTAAGCCGTTTTGCGGCGACACGGACGTAGTCGCATGGCTAAAGAAGATGAAGCTGGTCGCGAAGCTCCAAGGGATATGCGACTTGGCAAGTTTTCTACCGCTCTACTTAGATGGTCCAGCGTTGGCACTATTTTTAGAGATGGAAGAGAGGGACCAAGTTAGCGTGGAGAAAATAGAAATCCGCTTGATGGAGGCCTTCGCAGAAGGAATGTTCGAGGCGTACGCTCGCCTGGGGAGAGCGAAGTGGACCGGCGAACAGGTTGACGTGTTTGCCAACGAACTTAGGAGGTTGGCTAGATTGGTGGGGTACGAGGGAAGAATCGCTGGATCAAACGGTAAAGTTGGCGTTTGTGACTGGGTTTCCTGACCACCTGTTGGTCGAATTGCAGAAACTGCCGGACGTGAGTACCATGCCCATGGCGGATATAATATCGAGAGCTCGTATGCTAGTTTCCTGTTGTAGGTCATCACCGCTGGCAGCAGCGGCGACAGCAAAAGGTGGCCGGCCAAGGAGTGGCAGAGAGGGGTCGAACAAGGAACGTGCGCGACCATTCAAAGGACAGTGTTTTCGGTGTCAGGGCCCGCACATGGTGCGAGACTGTAAGTTACCTAAGCCTGAGGTCATCTGCTACCGTTGTCGTGAAATGGGGCATATAGCCAGCGAATGTCTGCAAGGAAACGGTCTAAGGGAGACTACTGCGCCAGCGGTCTCCCTTTCAGATAATTAACGGCGCAATTTTTTCTACCCGTTGTTGATGTGCTAGTGGATGGGAAGATGTCGCGTGCCCTTGTGGACATGGGCTGTACAATGACCCTGATGACTCCGGGAGTGGTAGAGACGTGGAGTGGAGAAAGCAGTGTGAGGGCAGTTGACGGAAGAGAGGTACGCTGTGAAGGCATTACTGACGTGCAGATTGAGGTGCAGGGAGCAAAGCTAACACTGCAAGCAATTGTAGTCGGCCGCTTGGTGGATGAGATTGACGTGGTATTGGGGATGGACGCCATCAACCGTGTTGGTGGCGTTAGGATTGCAGGAGATGAGGTCACGTTCGGAAGCGTGGGGGCATCGTGCGCCGTGAGTCGGGACCGCCAGGGAGAGCAGAGCCCAGTCGAGGACAGCGACGCTTACACCATCGAAGACAAAGATTTTCAGGCGGCATTTGATGGTCGGAGGTGGACGATAGAGTGGTGATGGAAGGACGAGCCTCCACTACTAAAGAACAGGGTGAGTTCAACGAGGAGGTAGAGAGATGGATCAAGGAAGGAGTCCTTGTCCCGTGGAAAGAGGAGGTGGTGAGTGGAGTGCTGCCTCTGATGGCGGTGGTGCAGCCGACGAAAGGAAAAGTCAGACCGGTGCTGGACTTTAGGGAGCTGAACGACCATATATCATGCCACACGGGAGGCGAGGCAACGGACGTTTGCGGTGAGATGTTACGTGTGTGGAGACAGTCGACCAAGGCAGCGACGATCGTCGACTTGAAGTCGGCATATTTGCAGCTCCATGTGAGTGACAAGCTGTGGTGATACCAGCTGGTGCGGTACAAGGGCCGGACGTACTGTTTAACCAGGCTGGGTTTCGGGCTGAATTCCGCTCCAAAAATTATGGCGATGGTGCTCAAGTCCATCCTAGGGAAAGAGGAGAGGATAAGGAAGGCCACCAGTTCCTACATCGACGACATTTTGGTTGACGAGACTGTAGTGCCAGCCACCAAGGTAGTGAGACACCTGGAGTGGTTCGGGCTGATTGCGAAGCCGCCTGAGTCGATGGTGGGGGGGCGGGGGGAGCTGCGCTGGGGCTGAAGCTACAAAAAGACAGATCGGGCGAGCTGGTGTTCCGGAGAGGAAACGAGATCCCTGAACTGGGCACCAGCGTGAGTAGGCGGGAACTGTTCTCGGTGTGCGGGAAGCTGGTGGGACATTACCCAGTTGCAGGATGGCTTCGGACAGCATGTAGCTTCATCAAGAGACGAGCCGAAGGAGCAAAGTGGAATGACAGAGTTGGGGAGAAAATGACCGACATGATGCAGGAAGTCTTGGTCAGAGTGAGAGCAGAGGATCCAGTGAGGGGCAGTTGGTATGTTCCCAAATCAAAGAGTGGGATCGTTTGGTGTGACGCCAGTAGCATCGCAATTGGGAGGCACCGTGGTGGAAGATGCAGCCTGGCTCAGGAAGATCGATGACTGCAACCATATCAACGTGGCGGAGTTGGATGCCGTGCTGAAGGGGGTGAACCTGGCCTTGAAGTGGGGGCTGTGCACCATCGAGATTAGAACCGATTCGGCCACTGTGCTTGGTTGGGTGACGACAGTCCTCACCGATGAGCGGAGGGTGCGAACCAAAGGGGCTGCGGAGATGCTGGTAAAGCGCCGATTGGGAATATTGCGGGAGCTAACCGCTGAGTTCGATCTGGAGCTGAGCGTAATCTTTGTGCCTTCCGAAAAGAACAGGGCAGACGTCCTAACCAGGGTAAAGCGAGCTTGGTTGCAGGTGCCAGAGGATGCGGAACGGGCTGTGGCTGCAGTATGCTGTCTGAGTGACTCGGAGTTGAGGAGACTGCATACCATGCATCACATGGGAGTGGACAGGACATTGTTCCTCGCCAGGAAAGTTGACTCCGAGGTAACGAGGCGGAGCGTGCAGAGAGTGGTTAGCAGCTGTGACAGGTGCCAGTCTATTGACCCTGCTCCGGGCGTACATGAGGCAGGAAGTATTCCAGTGGCCCACAACTGGAAACAACTGGCAGTGGACGTAACACACTACCGGCAGGGGCGTACCTCTCAATGGTTGACTGCGGACTGGGGCGGATGGCCATATGGAGGGAAATGAAGATGGGGACTGCAGAGGAAATCGCAGGAGTGTTAAATGGGATATTCCTGGAACGAGGCCCCGTGGATGAGCTGCTGCTGGATAATGGCACTGCATTTCGCTCGGAGGTGCTGAAAGAAATGCTTGACAGGTGGCAGGTCAGCCGCTTCTTCAGGGCGGCATACCGGCCAAGTGGAAATGGAGTGGTGGAAAGGCATCATCGTACCATCAAGACCATGGCAGAGAGGGGCCACATTTCACCAATCGAGGCCGTATTTTGGTACAATATGTCGCCCAGGTCAGGACAGGCTGAGGAGTCGGTGCCACACAGGGCAATATTCAGGTACGAGTGGAGGCACCCGTGTATTGCATCAATGCGACTCCGGAGAGAAGAAGAGCACACCCTCGTGCAGATTGGGGAAGAAGTTTGGGTAAAACCCCCAAGTGCACGGTACACATCACAGTACAGTCCCAGGGTCGCACAGCGACCACAGAGGGAGCGGTACCCTCCTCCCTGGTTGGCTGATTATGAAACCAATTAAGATAGTTCAGGAGCGAGGAGTGAGTGGGAGAGCCGGTTGAATGATCTATAGATCAGGGGGGGGGGGGGGCGTGTGGTGTTATGGGCTGTGATGAGCTATGTGTTGTGGTGGAGAGGGGTGAGGCAAACAGAGGTGAAGCCAGACTGGAAGGGCCAGACCGGAAGGGTCAGATCGGAAGTGTCAGATCGGAAGTCGGCGACACGCGGTCGAAGGCTAGCATGTGGGGCCAGTGAGAAAACAGCGACGTTACAAGAAAGACGTGTTCTGATTAGGAGCGATCGTGTACCCCGCTGCGGTCGGCAAGGTAAGGTCCAACGCTTCATTCTGTCCTTTTGCTTCTTGTTGTCTTCTTCCTCCATCACACCACAATGCTTATGTGAAGAGGAGATGCATTTGTAACAGTTTTTCTTGCTTTCTCTCTCTCTTTTTCTCTCTCTCTCTTTCTCTGCTTATGTGTGTGGGCATATTTCTCTATTTGTATGTATGTGTTTTTTCTCTAATGTGTACGTGAAGAGAGAACATGTTTGGAGTAGCTGAGGTTAGTTAATGTTTCTCTCATTTTCTTGCTCTCTGTGCTTAAGTGTATGGGCATATTCCTTCATTTGTGTATATGTGTATGTGTTTTATTTCTATTTGCATATGTGAAAAGGGGACACATTTGTAGCAGTTGTACTAAAAAGTACTGGCGCTATAAAAGCCATTACCAAAATGGGCACAGTATTCAGTCAACTGTGCCTAACTACTAGTGTCCAAGTGGCTGTGTCCAGCTGTTCAATTCCATGGAGTTTGTCTAGTCAACTGACTTGAGTTCCCTAAAGTCCAGGAAATGAAGGTGTTGTATTGTAGGTGATGTATGCCAGGTTATCATGATAAGGCAGCAATATCTAGCACCTGCACATCTAAATGAAAGAACATATCGACACACAGACCTGTCAATTAAAAAATTACTTGGATAAATACTAGAGCCAGCATTACTGTTACTATCAGAGCCTCAAATTGAAATGCTGCAAAATGGTGGATTAAGGAGGCAAACCTCATCCAACCCACCATCAATAGCTAACAGGACTTGTACAAATCACATAGGCTAAACTAGCCACTCTCACTGGTCCTTCCCCTACAACACAAAATACAAATGTACTCTCTTTGCACTTCACACAGGCATGGTTTCTTGACTTATTGACAAAGAACTCTGCAAACCCTATGCAACATAAAATATAACCCCAATAACTCTTAAAGTTCACACATATGTCATTTTTACCCTACCATTCAGACACAGATCTCTGACAAGCTAAGACATCTCTTCTATCTTCTCCACTCTTTGACTAAGGTCATTTCTACTTGAAATAATCAAGATAATTAAATGTCTTAAGGTAAAATTGGATCTGTATTCTTATTTGTAATTTATTCTCAGCTGCTTCGCCATGGCTTTTTAAAGTTTATATATCAATGTATACGTTTTTATTAGCTACTAACTGACGAGGGATTAAAGAAAATGCAGCTGGTTTTAAAGTGTCAACTTTGTCATCTACATGCTATGGTTGCTTCAATTCTGCAAGTTTCCAATTGTAACGATTTAACTTCCATTCAGGAAAAATCTGAGTGAGTAATTCATTCTTCTCACTGCTGTATCTCAAACACTTCTTCAACTTATAATCTTTTTTTACAGCACTTTTCACATTCCCATATATGTTACTTTTAAGGGAAAAATGGATCAATTTAGCAATTTTCTATACTCCAAGAGACTGACATTTATTTGTGTGAATATATAGAAAATATGTGGAATCCACAGAGAACAGTAAAACTAAGTTGAAATTTATTCAGGATAGAAATGGTGTTTTAGGCCTACCACAGATAACCATTTTAGAGCCAATAGCATGAGAAAATGCACCCAGTCTATGTTGTAAAGTGGTTGAGATTCAGCCATAAACCCTATACCAAAAGATGCACATGATAGACACAAAAACAAGGATTGGTACTTTTTTTCAGTTGTGTTTTATGTTATATGATGATGCTATATGTTTATGCATATATCTTATATCAGGAATAATTGCATTGGCTACAGTGAAATTTCTATTGGTAGCTTATAAAGAAAACTATTCCAGTGATACTTTAAGACATATAAAGCAAGTAAAAACTTTTACTGTGTCTGAAAATATCATTGACTAAAGTCATGTTGCCTGCAAAAATGTATGTATACAATTCCTGTGCCCTTTTTTCAGTGATATTTCTAAATAGCTATGTGTTTCACTTGTACTGAGAAGAATTCTTAGAATATCTTTATACAAAGGGTAGTTTGTGTGTATGACTCAATGTACCTCATTTTAAAGATTGAACCAATTGGATCATGTTTATATTTTTCTGATTTTTCTTTTACTGTATTGATCTATTGTCACAATGTGTTAGTTTTAATACAAATCTAAATCAAACTACTCTTCAAGTTTACATAGTTGTGCATCTTCCAATTATCTATCTTTTATCTTTTACTTGTTTCAGTTATTATTCTGTGGTCATGCTGGGGCACTGCCTTGAAGAATTTTAGTTGAACAAATCAATCCCTGTACTTTTTTTTAAAGCTTGGTATTCTATTGGTTTCTTTCCCTGAATTGCTAAGTTACAGGGATGTAAACACATCACTACCAGTTGTCAAGCAGTGGTAGGAGATAAACACAAACATAAAAGTGTGCATGGACACACACACACACACACACACACACACACACACATACTAGTAGTAATACCCATTGTTGCTCGGGTAATTACTTTTACTGTTTCTTGAGCCGAGAAGCTAGAAAAATGGGTATATCATATAGAAGAATAGCTTTACAGAATTCAGTTGACTTCCATGGCACTGAAAAGGCTGCAGGTCAAGTGGAACATCACTGTTCATATAGAAAAAGCATTGCGTGTCGTGCGTTTGTTTGGTGTTTGTTTTTTGACAGTCTTTTATTAATGCTAATTTTTTTGATTAGGAATATCAGTAAGTTATAGTGAAATGAAATTGCAAATGTTGTGTCAGTGCACAATTAGTGTTTTACCATTGCATAATTAGGAGATATAGAAAAAGCATTGCACGTCATGCGTTTGTTTGGTGTTTGTTTTTTGACAGTCTAGTTTTAGCAGACATTTTTTTGATTAGGAATATCAGTAAGTAATAGTGAAATGAAATTACAAATGCTGTGTCCTGTCAGTGTTAGTGCTGAAATTCCAATGCTATATTACATGAATGGAAGGCAAAGCAACAGTAAGTAATAGTCCAATGAAATTACAAATGCTGTCTCCTGTTAGTTGGATTTAAGTTTACTCGTCCTGTATGTGTGTATTATATAAGAGAAAACATGTAATAATTGAAGTAGTAAAAAGATGGATTTCATCTATGAACTTCTGTTTGTTGTTCAAGTTGCAATCCAGCAACTTTTAGTGTTTGATCCTGACTTTTATTAATGCTCATATCAGAACCGAGAAGCTAGAAAAATGGATATATCATATAGAAGAACAAATTTACAGAATCCAGGTGACTGTGATGGCACTAAAAAGGCTACAGGTTAAGTGAAATATCCATTTGTCACTGTTCCTTCTGACATTTGGATAGGCGGTATATCATGAATGAAGCTACAAGAATAGCTGTATCATATAGAAGAATAGCTTTAGGGAATCCAGTTGACTGTGCAATGGCACTGAGAAGGCCACAGGGGATGTGGAAGACCCATTTGTCATGGTTGCTTTTGACATTTGAATAGGTCATATACCCAAGAAGAATTGAAAGATTCAGTTTTGAATCTGAACCAGGGTGAGACTACGACTACAGATTAAAGTTTGCACGTGTCTCATCTTCATTTTCTGCTGCACATCATGCATTTGTTTGGTGTTCGTTTTTTGATGGTCCTTTTTTAGGAGATATTTTTTTGATTAGGAATATCAGTATGTAATAATTAAATGAAATTAAAAATGCTGTGTCCTGTCAATGTTAGTGCTGAAATTCCGATGCTATATTACAGGAATGGAAGGCAAAGCAACAGTAAGTAATAGTCCATTGAAATTACAAATGCTGTCTCCTGTTAGTTGGATTTAGGTTTACTCGTCTTGTATGTGTATATTATATAAGAAAAAAATATGTAATAATTGAAGTAGAAAAAAATGGATTTCATCTACAAACTTCTGTTTGTTGTTCAAGCTGCAATCCAGCAACTTTTAGTGTTTGACCCTGACTTTTATTAATGCTCAAAGCAAAAGAAAGTGGGATAGGAAACTGTAAGGGGTTAAATTTGAAGAGGACATTAGATGGTATAACTGGTATGTGAGAAAAGAAGACAGTGTCACGTTTACCACAACAAGTGAGAATATTTGCCTCAATGCAGTTTGTCATAAGTTTGTGCACAATTAGTGTTGCCTCCCTTGATCCATTTACTTTCACTTTATGGGACAAACAAACACACAAATGGACAGAATCTCTCTTTTATACATATAAATATATAAAATATGTACGATGGGTTTCTTTCAATTTCCACCTACTAAATCCACTTACATGGCTTTGATCAGCCCAAGGCTACAGTAGAAAACTTTGCCTAGGTGCCATGCAGTGGGACTGAACCCAGAGCCATGTGGTTGGGAAGCAAACTTCTTACCATATAGTCATACCTGCACCTATATATATATAGGATTTCTAATTATTTTCAATTTAAACATGTTTAAGACGTGAAAATTGGATGAAAGGAATTCTGCTTTCTATCATGCATGTAGCTATTGGCATTGATGTTAGTGGCTTTATTATGGCTATTTCATGATATATAGCAGTTCTAATGTTACAGATACTCTGGCTTCTGGGAAGGAATAGTTCTGATATACCTCTGACTCTTATATTGCAAGTGTTTATGTTTGTGTCATAGTTTAGTAAATGTTTCATCTCAAAGACATTGAAAGGCCATAGTAATGAAAGGTTTTGTGATTATTGATAATAAAATTGTTGATGGATCTAGCAGAGATTATAGTTGTTTGTTTTTGGGGGTTTTTTTCAGGATCTACACTGATGTCATAGATGTAGATTCTGAAACAATTGCCTATTGTAATTTTATAATTCTACAAAAACCAATTCTACAAAACCAACATCTGCCCTAGTTTAGTTAAATAGTTAAGCAACAAAATTTTGCTTCAAAACTTTGTATGACCTTTTAAATACCATAATTTGTTATCTAATACATACTTTATATCTATATCATACGTACACTTTATTTAACAGTTTCAATTACAATTAAAGCAAAAAAAAAATTCAGCATTTTATTCCTATAGGATACATATTTCCATTGCCATGATAGATCGTTGACCAGACCATTCAATTTTTTTTCTCCGTGTTTTTCTCCTTGTTTTCTCCATATTCTTTCTGTTGAAGAGCGTAGCTCGAAACATTAAAGACTTTCTGTATTCCCGAGCATCAAACTAATACATCCTTTTGTTGTTTACACCACCTGTCCTCGTCTGTTGTTGTTTTTTTTTCGTACATTCTCCTACATTAATAATATATTGTTTTTGTATTTTCCCTTTACTTCAGTTGTATCTAAATTAAATGTTCTATTCATGTATTATCATATTTGTTAATTTGTCATGTATTATTGTATTATTATATTGTAACTTACTGTACTATTCCCTTAGTCAAAGGAATCTATTGCAACCCAGTGAGAAAACTAGTAAACTGAGTGAATCCAAAACTAATGTTACTACTCAGAAAACTGTCTTTCCTGAATCATTTATCTCTGTCCAGTTTATCAAGGTAACATTTTTTTGTTCCATATTGCTTTGTACATGTCTAATGTTTTAGATATCTTGTCAAAAACCTTTTTAAAAATTGAGGAAAGCCAACAAATATTAAAATTTTGAAAACTTCTGTCTTGGAAAGTTTTCTTTAATCATTTTTAAAACATGAAAGCTTTTTTCATTATTTTGGATATTGGATCATTGATGAAGTATTTTCTCTTATATTTTGAGTCTCAGATGTCACAGTCTTTGACAAATTTCTTCACTTTTCTTCACCCAGTTGTTATCTGTATTCAAACACAACTGAATATATTTTGTTTAGATTATTATTTTATGACAATTTTGATTAAGAAACTTATTTAAGAGACAGTTATAAAGGAATATCAAAAGGATGCTTTGATTTTTACCAACTTATATATTTTTGATTATTACAATAAAATTGAATATATTTTATATTATATAGTTTGTATGATTTTAAAATATAGAAATTGTTATAATTTTAGAAGTTAGTGTTTGTCCTCTATTAGTATATAAACTAAGTTCCTCCAATTTTCTAGTCATTTCTCTAATTACATGTGCATATTGTGTATCTTCATTACATATTAATAATGACTTTATAAAGTTTGAGAGCTTGTCTGTAAATCCAGTAATAAATGGCATCTTTACCAATCCACAACTTTAAACAAGAAGTTTTCAATGTTTCTGTTTTGATTCTATATCTTCTGTATTTTGAGTATCTCACAATAAGAATTAAGCATAAATCACTATTAGAAAGTATATTTATGGCAAAGTATGATTATTAATTAAAATTAATGTTGTGGTTTTTTTTATTACCATTTATGAATAACTAGGTAGTTGAATCTAAAGCTTCAAATTATTGTTACTGACAAAATTTTCTAATAATCTTTCTCAAGCTATACAATATTTTCTCTGTGTAATTTCATATGCTTTGAAGATTCTAAATGTACAGATAATTCTTGAATTGGTTTCAGTTTATTAATGTTATCCATTCTATTTCTGTTGCATTTATTTTAAAGCTCTACTCACTCACCAATATATCACTTTTGTGATCATTTTGCTTCTTGTCTACTTCTTAGACTTCATTTCGAGACATTATGCTGAATAAGTATACCAAGAAAATAAAATCAGCGCCTCATTTCAGTGAATCAAGTGAATTTACTCAATTTAAACAGTTTGTATTTTTAATTTCTTGACTCAAAGTTTAATTTTTTATTTACTTTTATTATTTCATGATTGTATATTCCCAATATTAACAGTCAATAAACTAGAATACTAAGTGACTTGAACAGTGTAAGCTGCTTTCCTTCAAAGCAAAGATCTTTTTTCTATTTTCTATAGAAGAATCACAATTACTCAAGTTGATGGTATCAAACTATAGACCAATAAGTTAATAGTTTGCATTATGCCACAGGTGCTGCATTCTTTCTCATGTCTAAGATATTTAACTTACTGGTCAGTCTATCTTATTATAAAAGTGGGTAACTTTATAATTAAGGTTTCATCTGATGATTGTACTGAGTTAACATTTTCCTATGGTTCTGGACAAGTCAGTGTCATTCTCAAATAAAAGACCCCAGTTGTTTGGGTCAGTCTTGGCACTGAAACTAGACTCTGGTTCTAATTCAATGTGTTTGATGGCTGATATGTAACTCTCCATTCTTTAGGAGAAGTCCTTCTTGACAAATGGTGATGTCTCCCCATCTTTCTCATTAATAACTTCTCTTATGACTGATAAGGCTAATCATGAAGTCACAATGATGAAAAAAACCTGTGTCAAGAACTTCTTTGAAATGATGAAGATACATCAACTCCAACCACCTGTACTTAGCCTTCAAGAAAATGTCCCTATGAAAAGCAGAATGTCCAGGGTGCTAGGTGTCATGCCAGTAGCAGTAAGCTGTCGGTTCCTTCATATATGCCACTGTCTTGAAGTCATTATTTCATATCAAATTAGGTCTTCAAACCAGCCCACTTGGCACTCTGTCAGCTAGATACAAATAAGTTCACTACTTAAAACATAGAATACAAGGATTCAGAAGAAAGACTGCAAAATATTTTGTCCAACACTTTCACATTTCCTTGAGTTCACTACACCAGAATCTGGTACTTTATGTTATCAGTGCTGAAAGGAGGGAAGATGGAGTTGACTTTAGTGGGATTTGAATTCAAAATACAATGAGTTAGAACAAATCCACCAACAACTGATTATCCACAAGGGATTCTACAATGGTGACATTCTTCAGAAAATATATAAAGTGATTTTAGAATAGACTGTCTTTTCAAGAGTGGTGAGGCTGATACATCAGTCTCACTATTCTTGAAAAGAGAGCCTCTTCTAAAATGCACAATTTGAACAAATATAGGTTTATGATGGGATGAAAGACACCAGTAGAAAGGAAGTTTCAGAGAGCTTCAGTAATGGAGAAGGAGTTCTAGGAAAACTATTTTTGTAGGAATCTGGGATTTGGTTCATGGTTAGAATGACAAAAGAATGAAAGAGAAATGTGTCAGGTGGAGCCTGTTTAGAAGAAATTTGCAGCTAACTTTATCAGAGATGCCAGGGTTATTATAGTCATAGTGATGCAGAGGGAAGAAATGACAATTCTGTAAATAAGTGATTGTAATATTTTGGTGAGTAACCTTTTCAATTATTTGAATGGTTTTCTTGTTGATGAAATCTAGATTTTTCATGTACATAACTACAACACTGTTCAAGATTTGGCAGCAGTACTCCTGTGTGGTAATTCTTGATCTTCATTGATAGACAGGATAAAGTATTTTCTGGTTCTGACAAGAAAGCCTAGTTTATGTGATCTAGTTTTGGCAGTGAGATTGCAATGAGAGATCATTATAATTTGTGAAGACAGAAATATTTATAGTGACTTAAAGGATTTTGTGTATGTGTTGTTCTTGTGTAAAGAATGTTATACAAGAGTAATTGTGTCTTTGTGTTGTTGGAGGAAATTAAGTTGTGATTCTATTGAAGAATGCTTTTGTGGTATATATTTATAAAGGACTTTGATGTGGAACATTAAGTGTATAGTTTGTGAGTGGATGATTCATGTGTGTAGAAAGCAAATGGAAGAATGAGATATTAAAAATAAAAAAAAATAATCATTAATGTCGAAAAGGGAAAGCAATGGAAATAACCCAAGTCAGTAGATTATGGTTTGGAAGAGCACTGTAAGCAGGTAGCACAATGATGTAGTTGGACAGGAAATTATCAATCCAAGAGTGAAGAGGCACTTGGGATTTATATGCAAGCAAGACATAGTTATGTAAAGGAAAGGAAAACACGAGTAAATAGATAGAAAATTATGGAGAGCAGACAGAAGGAGAGAGTGAAAGGGAGAGAGAGTGAAAGGGGAAGAGAGAGAGAGAGAAAGAGAGAGAGAGAAAGAGAGAGAGAGAGAGAGAGAGAGAGAGAAGGCTTAATGAGAGACTGAATTGGAGATGACTTCTTTGGCCAAGCAGGCATTTTCACTGCCTTATCCTATAGACTATAGTACACAAGTTACCTTTTTCAAAAATTTATTTATGACAAGTGAAGTTGAATGGAGCATCAATACTAACCTGTCATTGTTACATTGTTTCACAGAGTAATTTTGTAGGTACATTTCTCCATTTAAGAATGTTTAATATCGAAGGAACCTGTGGAAGAGGTAGACCCAGGAAGACATGGGATAAGGTGGTGAAGCATGATCTTCAAATGTTGGGTCACACAGAGGCAATGACTAGTGATCAAGACTTTTGGTGATATGCCATACTTGAAAAGACCCACCAGCCAAATGAAATAATAGGTGTGGCCAATGCTGGTGTCACATAATTGGCACATAAAAAGCACCTTTCAAGCATTGGGCCTCATGAAATCGTAGTCATAGCAAATACTGGTGTCATGCAACTGGCATCCATATCAGTGGCACATAAAAGCACCCATGACACTCTCAGAGTGATTGGTATTAGGAAGAGCATCTAGCTGTAGAAACCATGCCAAATCAGACTAGAGTTGGTGCAGCCCCTCAGCTAATCAGCCTTGGTCAAACCATTCAAATCCATGCCCGCATAGACAACAGACATTAGATGATGATGATGACGGTATCATCTATATTAGTCTGAAATATCCTATCTCTTTTTGAAATATTATCATGGTCTCTCTCTCTCTCTCTCTCTCTCTCTCTCTCTCTCTCTCTCTCTCTCTCTCTCTCTCTCTCCCTCCTCTCTCTCTCTCTCTCTCTCTCTCTCTCTCTCTCTCTCTCTCTCTCTCTCTCTCTCTCATGAACACACACATTGGCAAAGACATTTTTCATAACCTTCTCTTTCTGACTTAAACTTTTCAATGTTTCCAAAGAGATATTTCCAGGTTGTCATTTTGTTTTAATTTATATTTCTCAATAATATATTCGACATACAGTGATCTTATATCTGAAGCATGCAATAATACAGCAACGAACATATCGCAGTATTTACTGAGAAGTCAAATTATTGGAATCTATAAATATATCATGCAGGCATTGGATGACTTTCCATCAATAAGGTAATTAAACAAGTTGTTTTTGCACAAAGTTTTTGATGAAAAGTCAATCTAAGAACAAAAAAGGTTGAAAAACTTGAAAGATTGGATGAAGCCAGTGATAGAATAGAAATTAGATTTACAGAAAATGGAAGAAGTTTAGTGAATTTCGATGACTGAGGATTTATTTTCCTTTTTCTTCAAAGATAAACTGTATGTAACATGTGAAAATGTGAAAACGTTTTCCTCTAACCACTTCAATAGGCACAGGTGTGGCTGTGTGGTAAGAAGTTTGCTTCCCAGCCACATGATTCTGGGTTCAGTCCCACTGCATGGGACCTTGGGCAAGTGTCTTCTACTATAGTAAGAAACTTTAAAAGCTGAACCGTCCTCATGTTAATATTTCAGCCCTTAGCACTTTACACTCTAAGGATGTTGGGCTACATCCAGATAATAACTCCTGGATTCCCCTCTGCTGTCACATTCTCTGCTACTGTCTGCATAGTAATCCTCCTAAGTGGTTAAGGTACCCTGGGGCCAAGGTACCTTGGGTGTCATAATCACTTCAGTATCAAATGGCAGTTAAACGTAGGGTAAGTTATAACTTCTGAAATACACTTCCATTCTTCTTTGACCATATTAAGTTGGAACTCTTCTCAGTTACTTTCACCAATGCATTATGAGCCCTGGTTCTCTTTTTCCCAGAAATTGAGAGTCATTTCATGTGATTATAGGCAGCTTTGCCTATAATCCCTCTCGTTCCCACTTCTATGACAAGGACTTAACCAGATTTCCCCCTATCTAATGGCTAAACTGCCATATTTTTCAGTCTTGTAGATGTGGGTGTCCTCCAGTCTGCTGTTATATTCATGTGAGATCAATCAGAACCACTTGTTTTGATGAAAGTGAGTTGAGTACAATGTCTAGTCTCATACCACTCTTGTTGATAATGCTGGATGATTTTTCCACTTTGGAAAGTCTGCTGTGCACTCTATCATCCACTCCATCCAGTAGACCCTGCTTCCATGACCCACTTGGTACAGCAGTTCCAAGCCACAATTTTTTTTACCTCTGCTGTATAGAACATTGATGGAACTTCCAATGGTATCATCATTTCTCTTGCAGTACAAAATCATATGTAAGATCTCTTTAAGCACTTGATTTTATACATATACTTAACCAACATATAGCAGCATAGAAAATAAAATAATGTTTAAATGAATTTGACTATAACGGTGAACATAATAATCAGATTAATATAATTGAAAAACCTAAGGTATATAGTTAATCTGTTGGTAAATTTCTGTCTAAAGTGATTGTACTTACTTTTACAGGGATACTTTCTTCACAGTTGGTATTTACATAGTTGGTGATGGCCCAAATGATTCATATATAGACAGGAGGAAAAGGTAATATCAATTTTTGATATTTCTCTCTTATGATTTCAACTTTGCATTTCATTTGGATTTTTGTTAATGTTGTTACCTGTCAGTGAAAGCTTATAAAAGAACCCTGTAACATTAACTAAAAAGTGATTTGAAGTAAATGAAACTGTTAACCAGAAAACCAGAAAATGCATATTGTTTTTAGTTAACTTGAACTTGTAAATTTTCATTTTACTAAATCTGAAGTTAATTTGAAATTAAGTCTTGAAATTATGTTCAGCTCATACCAGCATCAAAAAAAGATGATAGTGATAGTGGTGTTCTTGTTGTTGGTATTTGTGGGAGGGGGGATAATGATGACAGCACTTGAACTAGTTCAAATGAAGAACAGGTTTCTTTTCATTTTTTTTGTTTTAATTTTTGTCCTATTTAAAGATTGTAAAGCAGAGGGCAAAATTCAAAATGTTTTAATATTTTTAACTTTAAAATGTTTAAACTTTTAACTGTTCATTATGCTTTTGTAGCAACATCCCAAACAGACAATTTTGGTACTGTATTTTATATTCTCGCTGTTTTATCAGCTGTTTATTTATAAAATTTCTCAATATCCCAAATAAAATTCATATCTAAATTCAAAATAATTCCATCCTATCTGTTTGTCTTGTAGTGAACTGAACATAGAAGCCGATGATAAAGTCATGTCTCCAGATGGACACGAGGTGGTCAATATATGGTATTTACCTCACTGCACTGAAATACTAGGAATGTTCAGTATATTGAGGGATGAAGCCTGCATCGAAGCTTTAACTTACCTCCTACGGATTGTCTCAGCTCTGCATGATATTTTACAATATCTGTTTGGACACTACCGACTTGGAAATCGAAGATCCTTAATATTTGCTGCACATGCTGATGCCTCAGCAACATGGGGTGGATTAGAAGGAATAAGTAAAAATAGATTTCTATTGTTCTTTATTATCAGTCTTTTTTTTTCTTTTATTTCTCTTTGTCTTTCTTTATCTCTGTTTTCATTGTCTTTCATTGCTTTGGTGTTTCTCTGAGTTTTCCTATCTTTCTTTTCATTCTTGCTCTTATTTTCTCCTTATAATTTTTTATCGATCTTATTTACTCTGCCTTCACCATCTACTTCCCCCATAATCTCTTTCTCCCTTCTCTTTCAAACAGTTTCTCTTTTCTTTTCATTTTTCCTCTCTTCTATTTTTATTTTCACTATTTGTCTTCATTTCTGTGTATCGTTAATAACATTGGTGTTGTAACAGCTTTTCAGAAGACAAGTATTGATAACTGCATTAGGCTAGCTAGCAAATATTAACCAGTGTAGACAACTGGACAAAACACTTATTTAAATTATTTAACAGTTCATGCTTCAAAGTTGTCCATAATTGTCTACAATTGTTCATTGTCAATTTATCTTTATATGGCGACTTTTGTATATATGTACTTGTGTGTGTATGCTGATGTATGTTACAGTTTGAGTACTTATGTGTTGTTGTGTGGTGTGTACATGTTTCATAGTGTTTGGCATTTGAATAAAGTATCAAGCTATACAGACATACACACAGTGGATTTTTATTGTAAGGATTATTATTGTGGATTGGTAAAATTGCTAGAGCATCAAACACTCTTGTAGCTTTTGTTCCAGTCCTTTATGTTCTAAGTTCAAATCCTCCTGGGGAGTGTCAGTAACATAAAATCCTAGACAAGTACTGAGATTGATTTTAACTCCTTCCCCAAAATTTCAAACCTTATTATTACTAAGGTGGTAAGCTGGCAGAATTGTTAGAACATTGGACAAAATGCTTTGCAACAACTCTTCCAACTTCTTATGTTTTGAGTCACATACTGCCAAGGTCAACTTTCAGAGCTGATAAAATAAGTACCAGTTAAACACTGGGATCAATATATTTGACTTACCCCTTCCCCTAAGATTGTGCTAAAATTTGAATCAAAGGTGGCAAGCTGACAGAATCATTAGCATGGTAAACAAAAAACTTAGTGGTATTTTCCTCTGACTTTGCACCTCTGATCCTATTGAGGTAGAAGATTCTTACTTCTTTTTGAGTGAGTACCCATTTGTTTGTATACTAAATTGTTAATCTGTGTTGCATTTTTGCTCCACTCCCTGATATATATATATATATATATATATATATATATATATATATATATATATATATATATATATATATGTACATCCCAACATATCTTGTAGTTCTTTTGTATGATATATTTTGTATTATATATCTAGGCCCTCAAAGCCAAGCAAAAAATAATTATTATTAGAATTTATTCTATTTCACCTGTTCACTTACTTTCTTATCTTTGATTTTTAAGAAGCTGAGTTAAAAGAAATCATGACACAAGTACGGTCACTGTCCTGTCCTACAGATCCAAACCTAGTTGCTGAACTTCTAATTGCACGGGGAGAAGTAACATATTTAGAATTTGATGTAGCAGTACGCTATGCTTTGGTGGAAACTTTCCTACTTTCAGGAAACAGAGTAGCTTTTGAGGTGAGATTATTTTTTTTCATTTTTCATCATCTAATTTTTATGTTCACAACAAATGTTTAGTTGACATGTATGAGTAAATATCTGTACATAGAATGATTCGTTTCATTTCATACAATTTAATTTCTACATACATTTCAGCCTTTATAATTCTGTCTGTGAAGTCCAATATAATTAGATCTGATCTTACTGTTCAAAAATTTTTACTTTTCAAACTTTCTCTGAACTACCTCTATTGTTATATTTCTCCCTCTAATTAGGAAATTATAGCACTTTAGTTCACCTGAAAGTCATCATCCACTTGCATTATACGTTTTTTCTAATGTAGTCATCTTTCTTGCAGACATTTGCTAATACTTCAGATGTTTACCTACATTTACAGTTCTTTTTCAGTCAACATTCTTTCTAAGTTAACACTGTGCATGCAACAAATCATGTTTATCTCATTCTTTTCCAATTACAGCTCATCCTCGGTATTTACTACTGTATATTTTATCACACTACTTATATATCCCTCATTAGTCTATTTTTCATGTGAAAAGAGCACTCTTTATTGCTGTCATGTGGAGCAGTTCCCTGATCTATAGTATATTTATGTATTCCAGGCTGTAAATATGAACCATGGTTTAACCGTTTTAAGCAATGTACCAGAAGAGAGTGTATTCAACACTTACTTCAGAGTACCAGAACCATTAGAAGCTTATGACAGATTAGCAATGTCACTTTACCCTTGGCGAAGTTTCCTTGGTCGGTAAGACTGATGTTTAGTTCTAATTATCATAGATACATTGTTATGAAGGAAGTATTGCTGGTAACACTTAATATACAAGGTGTTATCAAAAAGTTCCCGGACTAGCATGCCTACAGATGGCAGCACACAGATGGAAGCAGTGTGCCAACTGACATTGCTGTGTTTACTTCGCAAGTTGTGAAATTTGTGATCACATGTAAGCTGTAGTCTGTGATTTTGTCATGGACAGGAACAAGGAGCCAATGTGAAATTTTGCGTTAAACTTAGGAAGTCTGCTACAGAGACATTGAGTATGCTTCAGCAAGCTTACAACAATGAGACAATGGGCCATACACAATGTTTCGAGTGGCATGAGCAATTCAAAAGTGGAATACCGTTCCTGGAAGACCTACCATGAGCTTCACCCCCAGAAATGTGGTATTGTGCATCAAGAATTCGTCTCCCAGGGCCAGACTGTCAGTTGAAAGCTCTACTGTGACATTTTGAAGCATTTGAGGGAGGACATTTGGTGAATGTGACTGGATTTGTAGAGAGTGAAGAATTGGATTCTTCACAATGATAGAGCACCCTGTCGCTGAGCTCTCCTCACTTATGAGTTTCTCACCAAAAACAACAAGGTATTGCTTCCACACCCACCCTATTTGCCAGATTTAGTATCTGCATCTTTCATCTCTTCCCCAAGAGGAAAATGCAGCTGAAAGGTCACCATTTTAACACCACTGTCAAGATCCAGAGTGAATTGCAGAAGGTCCTTGACATGCTTATGGAAAATAACTTCAGGCCAGATTCCAAAAGTGGCAGTAATGCTGAGACCAGTGTATTGCTGTGCACGGTGACTATTTTGAAGGAGATGATATTAAAACTTAGGTAAATAAGTTATTTTTTATTAAGCATAACTAGTCCGGGAACTTTTTCATACCACCTTGTATTACCACATACCCAGAATACATGATGTGTATCATATTTTGTAATGTGTTACATGTGTAATAGAAAATGTGTTTACATTAAACTACAAGTATCCTATTGAACCTGTAATGTTTATGGGATTTGTTTTATCTACCACAGAATTGTGTAGCAGACATGTATGATGTGTAAACTAGATATACTTTACATATATTCTGATTATAAATTTAAGTTTTTATGTGCTGATATGTATTGTATGGTTCTTTAAATACTAACAGTTGGATAGGAATAATACATAGTAGATAATGATTATAATCTAGGTGGACAAGGCATAGATTTGGGACTTATAACTTTCAAGTCACTAATACCTTGGATAATCAAAGTAACTACATATTTTCATGAATAACTTGTATATTTTCTATCAGAAATGGGCCTTTTCCAGGAATGCTTCCTTGCTGTTATCACATAAGTCAAAATATGCAGCTGTGTATGGCTAGCCTAAAAGAATTAGACAAGTAAGTTGAAGCATTACATTTTTTATGCCTTGTAATAAATGATGTTTTACTTTTATTTCCTATTTACTTTCATTAAATTTTTTTTTTTACTTCAAATATTTTTATAGTTTTAATTAAAGGAAATCTAACTCTATGCATGTATGTAAGAATAAAAGAAGAATTTAATTTTTTTTTCCATAAGATAAAACTAGGGTTTTCTGTGTCATTTCAATAACTATGACAAAATCATGCTGAAAAGGTTAATTTTTTTTTTTTTTTTTTTTATGAACCATAATAGTATAGATTGGATATCTTTGTAAAATATCTTGTTGCATTTTTGGTAATTTATTTGGCAAAAGTCAAGATATAAAAGGTCTCAAATTCTTTGGAACTATCTCATCCGAACCTCCATCTGACTATTCAATAAAAAATACAAACCAAAATATGTTATTTGCTATGAGGGAAAGAAATATATAAAATTTCAGGTCTGTTTTCCATCAGTTTACTAAAAGGGTTGCTTCTTGAAATGTTATATATCTGTTTATTTTGCCTTAGCCTTTGGTCTCTGCTTAACTGACCTTTGCTGATATAAACCACTTTCTTCCATTCTGGTGATTATCTTTCTGCTAACTTTGTCTCATATCAGATCATATTTTGTTCTTTCATCTCCTTGTATATTTATATCTGTATTTAAATTCACAGATATGTCTGGTTGATCATAACTGTCTTTCAGACTTAGAGTCTTTCCTTTTTCCTGCCCACACTTTAAGAATGAACACTCCAGTAGTTGTAGGAAATATAGTTGCAGATAAACTGTTGTTACATGTTTGGCAGCTTACAGTTCTGATTTAGAATTTTGCAATATTTGAAACTGTGGAGATGCAATAAAATTTATATCATACTGGCTTCATTCCTTGCGAGCTGAGGACATACGTAAGCTCGCAAGGAATGAAGCCAGTATGCTCCGTTGGATGTGTAATGTCAATGTGAATACCCGTCAGAGTGTAAGTATCTTGAGAGAAAAGCTGAACATTAGAAGCATCAGTTGTGGCGTGCAAGAGAGACGATTGCGCTGGTATGGACATGTGGTGAGAATGGAGGAGGATAGCTGCGTGAAAAAGTGCCACACCCTAACAGTTGAGGGAACCCGTGGAAGAGGTAGGCCCAGGAAGACCTGGGCTGAGGTGGTGAGGCAAGACCTTCGTACATTGGGCCTCACCGAGGCGATGACTACGGACCGAGACCTTTGGAAATGGGCTGTGCGTGAGAAGACCCGGCAAGCCAAGTAAGATCGTTGCCAGTGCCCCTGGACTGGTTCTTGTGCGGGTGGCACATGAGATGCACCATTTTGAGCGTGGCCGTTGCCAGTACCGCCTGACTGGCTCCTGTAGGATTTTCGAGCGAGATCGTTGCCAGTGCCCCTGGACTGGCTTGTGCGGGTGGCACATAAAAGACACCATTTCGAGCGTGGCCGTTTTCGTGCGGGTGACACGTAAAAGCACCCACTACACTCTCTGAGTGGTTGGCGTTAGGAAGGGCATCCAGCTGTAGAAACTCTGCCAAATCAGACTGGAGCCTGGTGTTGCCATCCGGTTTCACCAGTCCTCAGTCAAATCGTCCAACCCATGCTAGCATGGAAAGCGGACGTTAAACGATGATAATGATGATGATCATTAATGTATAGGAATAAATAGTCAAATCTCTTTTTCCCAAATTGGTCCGTTTGATTTTCTCATGAGCAACTTATGTATTATAATATCCACTCTTTCATATAAAAATACAAGCAATTACATATCTTGTGTGCGTGTCTGCATGCATGCACACTCTCTCTCTTTCTCTCTCTCTCTCTCTCTCTCTCTCTCTCTCTCTCTCTCATTTCTGATAATTTCCCAGACTTTTAAACCCCAGCCGCTGCTAGATTGCAAATTCGACTGTCGGAAGTGATTAGCTTATTTACTTAGAAATATTAATTTTCTTTTAGGTGGCTCGGGTTTGACACAAAAGATATTTTATTCAATAAAGTAGCTTGTTATCATAGTTATTTTGGGTGGCAGCAGCATCTTACATCCATTATTCCATACTCACATGGGTTAGAGTGGTTTTCTCCAGCACAATATCTCACTACTTGTTTCAGTTTGTTCCCATTTGCTTAATAAGATTCAACTTCTTGAGTATTGATCACTTCTTCCTATGTCTTGCTTGGTTTTCCTCTGCAGTTGTTTATGGTAATCTGCTTCATTATGTATTTTGGGTGATTTCTGATTGTGTGCCACATTAAGAACCCTTCAGTCTCTACTCTGAGCCCCATGCTTCTCAGCTAGGGATTTTTCTTTGACTATTCCTATTCTGTTCAACTTGTTCCAGTATTGTTGTTGCATTTTATTTTTGCCTTTTTCATATACTCTGATTTTGTTGGAACTCCTGGAGTCGTGCATGAGCAGTGGGCTTACTACCTGCAGCCTACAATACCATGCTATTTGTTCTCTTCAAATATCTAATACTTTCCTGATGATATTGGCTGTACCAAGGAGGCAAAGTTTTTGCAACAGCTCTACTGGGCACCCTATTCCCATTTCCTTTATATTCCTCTCAATACCTTTTGATACTGTCATCAGCAATAACTGGCACTATCTTCACCGTTTTCATCTTCTACAGTTTAGCAATCTTGTATTTAAGAGGACTGTATACAACTATTTTTTCACCTATGTTATTGAAAAATGTTTGAAACAACATAAAAATGTATTCAGAACTCTACTATAACCTGATAATGTACATATTTTTACAACTATCTTGTCCTTAAATAACATCATGTTTTTAATGCTGAATATGCTGTTACTTAGTTTTGATAACCTTAAAGACTGTACTGTTAAAATAATTTTATTATTTTATAATTTATTTAAATATCTTTTAATCAAATTTCTTCTCAATTAGGCTTGCTGCAAATGGAGAAATTTCAGGAGTGAGTCTTCAGTTGGAAGATATTATTCTGTCAGAGTTTCCTGGATTCAGGCAATTTACATCAGGCTTCGAACATTCCTGGAAAACACAAGTTACTAGTTCCCTTTATAAGAATATTCTTGCAAAGGAAAAAAATTTACCAAGTTCTAATGCTAACAATCTTGTGCCATTCGGTGAGTTGGGTTTAGCTATTTGAAGATATAACATTAGAAGGTTAAAATTGACTCACAATTTTATTCTTTGTTAGTTTGACTTTACCTTTCACACTTTCGGGTTGATAAAATAAATACCAGTTGAACACTGGCGGTTAATTTATCAGTTTACCCCTCCCACTGAAATTGCTAACTTTGTGCCGAAATTTGAAATCAGTTACTCTTTTTTAATATTTTCTGCAAAATTAAGAAAAATATTTTTAGAGAATATTTGGTAAAATTGGAAGTGTTTAACTTTTCATTGGGATGATATCTGTAAAGGCTCTCTGGTCAGCAGTTTTTCCAACTCTTAGTTGTAGGATATTATTCTTCACTGCCTTGATGTGGGTTTAACTTTCTGAATTTGGGGCATGGTGAAAGCTTTATAATCATCCGACTTTCTTAATATTGTAGTAAAGATTGTTTGCCAACATAACATGGCAGTCCTGATTTAGGACTAATGTTGCTATAATTTAGCCCCATGAGACATCGTCTCCAGCTGGCAATACACAGATATTATTTTGAGCTGAGTGGGGGTGCTAGATTCCCTTGTTCAAAAATATAAGGACACAGATCGTGTCGTATTGCCAGCTGGAGACGATGTCTCCTGGGGCTAAATTGCAGCAACATTAGTCCTAAACCAGGACTGCCATATTATGCTGGCAAACAATCTTTACTACAAAGTACTACTTAGTTGATTTTGTTTTCAGAATTGTCAACAAAAACAAAAAAATTTCCCTCAAATTATATTGTAAGGCTTTACAAAATAGTAAGTAGCTTGCTAATAATATTGCATTTTTAACTTGAAAATAATGTCTGGTGAGGTTATTTCAATGAAATTCCACTTTATACATGAAATTCTCAATGTTCACAACTGCAGCTGTCTTTGGTTAACAAACTATTCTGTTCTGTATAGAAAGGATGTTTCTATATACTATTATGTGTTTTTTTTTGTTTTTTTTTTTGCTCAGCTGATTTTCCACTGCAAGGTATAGTAGCAGAAGTAGAAGCAGAGGATAGTTCAGACTCAACAGTAGAAATGAAAGTAGGACCAACTGATATTTATCTGGTTTTAAGATGTTACCTAATACTCTGGAAACAACTTGAAGTTTTAAAAAAGTGCTGGAAAAATAATGTTCTTTGTTTATCTTCAGAGAACCCTGTGATAGATTATCAAGAATTTTGGTAATTATATACTTTTTCTCATATTTTGTGTACCTCAACTGTTTTTGTTTCTAGCCGATACTGTGGCTGTTGTGGTCAAAGTATTATTGTTAATCTCATGTTAAACTTTATTCTCTTAGCCATATAATCAACATTATATTGTTACCCATATTATATTATTGCCTCTGAAAGTCAATATCTTATCATAGGCAGCCATTTAGTTAGCTTTGTTGTTACTTATTTGCCCATTTGTTAAACATATTATTTTGTTCATTATTTACATTTGACAGATATTTGTCCTCATCTTGTTTGTTGTTAACACAACGTTTCGGCTGATATACCCTCCAAGTGTCTTGGGGAAGTTCGAACCTGGGTTCTCATTCCTAAGGTAGTTTTCGATGTTCTTGTTGTTATTATTATTATTATTATTGTTCAGTAGTTTTATTTTTATAATGTGCTTTCACTTCACTACCGAGCACAGCTCTGTGTGCCTTGGGTATGTGCTGTGGTTTGCTGTGATGCTCTTATGGTTACTGTATTGAAAGTGTTTTGCATAGGATGTGTGCAGTGCCCAGTAGTGCAATTTTCTGTATGTTATATATATTTGTAAGTCCTGGTGTTTTTGTTATGTATTTTTCTGAATATTTTTTTATTATACCTAAGGCACCTACTATGATAGGAATTGTTTCTGTTTTTAGATTCCACATTCGAGTTACCTCTATTTCCAGGTCTTTGTATTTTGAAAGTTTTTCCATTTCTTTTAGGGAAACGTTGTCATCTAGAAAGCATTTTTTTACTTCATGATCTTTGACAACTATATCTGGTCTATTGGCCTTAATTTCTCTATCTGTGTGTATTGGCATATCCCAGAGTATGGTTGCTTTCTCGTTTTCTGTGACCTTTTCTGGCTTGTGTTTATACCATCTTTTTTCTGTTGTTATTCCATAGTGTTGGCATAGCTTCCAGTGTATATAGGTCCCAGCTCTGTCATGTCTGTGAATATATTCCTTCTTAGCCAGGACTGGGCAGCCAGAGATAATATGATTTATTGTTTCTTGTCTATCTCCACATATTCTACAGTTACTTGTTATATTTCTTTTCATTATGTGTTTTTGGTAATTTCTGGTGGGGAGGCTCTGGTCTTGTGCAGCAATTAAAAATCCTTCAGTCTCTGCTTTGAGTCCTGAGCTTCTCAACCATTGCTGGGATTTTTCTTTGTCTATTTCTTTCGCATTTAGTTTAGCCCAGTATTTACCCTGTAGGGGCTTTTCTTGCCATCGTTTTATCATGGTCCCTTGCTGTTCTAGTTGTAGTTTGGATTTCATTTGTTTTATAACTTTTGTTGTTTCTTCTTCTTCTTCTTCGTATTTGTTAGGTAGTATGATTTCTTGTTTGTATTTGTCAGCTTCCTTAAATACTGAAAACAGTTTTTTTGTTTTGCTCGTGTTTTGTGGCTATTTGTATTAGTTTTCCTTGCTTCTGAAGTAGGTATTTTTGCAGTCCTATGGTGGTTATTTTATAATAGTTTTCCAGCTGTATAAGACCCCTACCACCTTCTGTACGTTGTATATATAGCCATTCTATGTCAGATTTTGGGTGGTGCATCTTAGATCCTGTCATTATTTTTCTTGTTTTCCTGTCTATTTTAGATAGTTCGTTTAGTGTCCAGTTAAGGATATTGTAGCTGTAACTTATAACTGGGACGGCTAAAGTGTTAATACCTATTATCTTGTTTTTAGCATTGAGCTCTGTTTTTAGTATTGATCTAACTCGTCTATAGTACTCTTTCTTTATTTTTTCTTTTATTTGTGTGTGTTGTATCCTATCTAGTTCATTGACTCCTAAATATTTGTATGGCTGGCTTTCGTCGAGTTCTCTTATTTCATTGGCTTTATCTAGTGTGATGTTGCTACTCTTAACTGATTTTCCTCTTTTCAGGGTTGCTTTGGCACATTTTTCTAATCCGAATTTCATATCTATTTCCTTGGTAAAACCATGTACTGTCTGTAGTAGTGTTTCCAGCTCTTTATCATTATTATTATTATTATTGTTCAGTAGTTTTATTTTTATAACGTGCTTTCACTTCACTACCGAGCGCAGCTCTGTGCGCCTTGGGTATGTGCTGTGGTTTGCTGTGGTGCTCTTATGTTTACTGTATTGAAAGTGTTTTGCGTAGAATGTGTGCAATACCCAGTAGTGCAATTTTCTGTATGTTATATATATTTGTAAGTCCTGGTGTTTTTGTTATGTATTTGTCTGAATATTTTTTTATTATACCTAAGGCACCTACTATGATAGGAATTGTTTCTGTTTTTAGACTCCACATTCGAGTTATCTCTATTTCCAGGTCTTTGTATTTTGAAAGTTTTTCCATTTCTTTTAGAGAAACGTTGTCATCTGCTGGTATTGATACATCAATTAGAAAGCATTTTTTTTGTTCATGATCTTTGACAACTATATCTGGTCTATTTGCCTTAATTTCTCTATCTGTGTGTATTAGCATATCCTAGAGTATGGTTGCTTTCTCGTTTTCTGTGACCTTTTCTGGCGTGTGTTTATACCATCTTTTTTCTGTTGTTATTCCATAGTGTTGGCATAGCTTCCAGTGTATATAGGTCCCAGCTCTGTCGTGTCTGTGAATATATTCCTTCTTAGCCAGGACTGGGCAGCCAGAGATAATATGATTTATTGTTTCTTGTCTATCTCCACATATTCTACAGTTACTTGTTATATTTCTTTTCATTATGTGTTTTTGGTAATTTCTGGTGGGGAGGCTCTGGTCTTGTGCAGCAATTAAAAATCCTTCAGTCTCTGCTTTGAGTCCTGAGCTTCTCAACCATTGCTGGGATTTTTCTTTGTCTATTTCTTTCGCATTTAGTTTAGCCCAGTATTTACCCTGTAGGGGCTTTTCTTGCCATCGTTTTATCATGGTCCGTTGCTGTTCTAATTTTAGTTTTATAGCTTTTGTTGTTTCTTCTTCTTCTTCTTCTTCTTCTTCTTCTTCTTCTTCTTCTTCTTCTTCTTCTTCTTCTTCTTCGTATTTGTTAGGTAGATTGATTTCTTGTTTGTATTTGTCAGCTTCCTTAAATACTGAAAACAGTTTTTTGTTTTGCTCGTGTTTTGTGGCTATTTGTATTAGTTTTCCTTGCTTCTGGAGTAGGTATTTTTGCAGTCCTATGGTGGTTATTTTATAATAGTTTTCTAGCTGTGGTGCATCCTATATCCTGTCATTATTTTTCTTTACATTGGGCATACATTGTTAACAAAATATTTTTTTATACATACATACATACAGATATACATACATACATACATACATACATACATACATATATACATACATAAGTGTGTACGTACACATCATACATACACACACTCAATACAAAAACTTCCTTCCAAAAGGTTCATGTCATTCTGTCTCTAAGTTTTTTTTAAATAGTTAATAATTTTTAAGAAAATCCTTCTTCAAATATTATGATTGTATATGTATTTTTTTTTTTTTTGCAAAGACTTTAATATATATATATATATATATATATATATATATATATATATATATATATATATATATATATATATATATATATATATAGGGAGAATTCACCAAAAAGACAACAGACAAAGACAGGTGGTGTAGTCAACAAACAAATGTATTAGTTTAACGCTCAGGAGGTGAAAAAGTCTTTAACGTTTCGAGCCTGCACTCTTCCACAGAAATGAACACAGAAAGAAACAAGGAAAGAAAATAAAGAATGTGTAGCGGCTAGCAATCTATCATAGCGAATGCCAGACAGAGGTGTCTGACAGGAGAGCTAGGAAGAAAGGGAGATAATAAAATAGTGGTGATAGATAGATAGATAGATTGATAGACACAATCAAAGGTGTAGAAATGAGGTACTCTGAATGAATTAAAATGTAACGTAATCCAAGGGTAGAGTAAGAAATCCATGAATCAGGTACTCTAAATCAGTCAGAAGGATGAGGATAGTCCATGTGAGTGTGCAGTAAATAGTAAAGTCAAATAAACAGATCAAAAATGATAAAAAGAAAAACAATGAATGTGAGGATCTGCATCAGAAGTGTATTAGTTTGACACTCGCTGAAAGAGGTGAGTTTAATGTTTTGAACATATCTCTTCATTGGAAAGGAGAAAGGGAAAAGTCCAAAGAAGGAAAAGAAGAAATCGCCAATACCACACGTGTATATATATATATATATATATATATATATATATATATATATATACATATATATATATATATATATATATATATATATATATATATATATATATAATTGTGCAACATGCCCAAACATTCTAGAAGGTTCAGAATTCCTCTTCAAAGAGGGACACAAATTCAAAGTTAAATCTAACTTTACTTGTGCCTCAGAAAATCTTATTTATGTAATAAGATGTTCAGGCTGCCACGAGAACTACATAGGGTCCACAGGATTATCGCTCAGACGTAGATGCACTCTGCACCGCCAGCAGATTGCACACCCAGAATACCGAATGATACCTTTTAGTGATCATATTGAAAAATGCGCAAAACAAATGCTACCACAATTTATAATCTAGGTTACAGGGACGTAAACACACCACCATCCGTTGTCAAGCGATGTAGGGGGGGACAAACACAGACACACAAACATACATACACACATACATATATATATATATATATATATATATATATATATATATATATATATACATATATACGACAGGCTTCTTTCAGTTTCCATCTACCAAATCCACTCACAAGGCTTTGGTCGGCCCGAGGCTATAGTAGAAGACACTTTCCCAGGCTATTCTTATTCTAGCAGCTACATTCTCAGAGCATCCACCCCACCACTAAAGACTTGGTCACCTAGGTAATGGAAGCTATCAACTACTTCTAGTTTTTCCCCATGGCATGTGATGGAAACTGTTTTCTGTACATCTTCTGTGTTTATTGCCCCTGTGCATCTGCTACACACAAAAACTATCTTCCCAGTTAGCCTTCCTTTGATATTGCTGCACCTTTTATGTGTCCACAGCTTACACTGGGTACATCTTCTGGAGTTTTTATCGACACCTTTTCTATAGATCGAGCAAAGCCATCTACCTTAAGCAATTTGTGATTTGTCTGCCTTCCTACTTACTAAGACTGTGGTTTTTACTAGATTAACTCTAAGGCCCTTCGATTCTAGACCTCGCTTCCACACCTGAAACTTCTTCTCTAGTTTTGGTAGTGACTCAGCTATTAGAGCAAGGTCATCAGCATAGAGGAGCTCCCAGGGGTAGCCTGTCTTGAATTCCTCTGTTATTGCCTGGAGGACTATGATGAATAAGAGGGGGCTGAGGGCTCATCATTTATTGAACCTCTACTTTTACCTGGAATTCTTCACTATACTTGTTGCCAACTCTCACCTTACTGACAGTGTCCTTGTACATGGCTTGTACAGCTTTCACCAACCACTCATCTGTGCCGAGCTTCCACATTGCCCACCAGATAATGGATCAGGAAACCTTGTCAAAGGGGGACCCTGTCAAAGGCTTTCTCCATGCCAATGAAAGACAAATACAGAGGCTTATTTTTGGTTAGGTATTTCTCCTGCAGCTGTCTTACCAGAAATATAGCATCAGTGGTGCTTTTCCCCGGCACAAACCCAAACTGCATCTCATCTAAACTAACTCTCTCCCTAATTATTGGGTTATCAATTTGGATAGCTGATCCCTCTGTTGGGTCGACATTTGGCAGACTCTCTTTCTCCCATTTATTCTCTTCATTTAGCAACCTTTCATAGTGGCGTTTCCAAACCTCTCTCTTTGCAGCCTCATTAAAAGCAAGTGAGTCATCATCCATGCAGACACATTTCTCTCCTATGACATCACAATTCTCTCTCACACACTGTCTTGCAACACGAAATACTTCAAGTCTTTGGTCCTCACGACACAGAATATTGGCAAATTTTTTCTTATCTGCTTCCCTTCTGGCTAAATAAACCTATCTCCTAGCTTCCCTTCTGGTAATCTGATACAGTTCCCTGCTACCACCGTCCTTCCAGTCCTTCCATGTCTGTTTCTTTTCCCTAATGGCCCTGTCAACTACATTGTTCCACCACCAGGTTACCTTAAGTCGAGATGGGACTTTGCACCATCCACAGATCTGATCAGTAGCTCTCAAAAGGTTGTCTCATAGGAACCTCCAATTGTCTACCACATTATGTGATGCTGTATCCTACTCTTTTTCTTCAAAAGCATCAAGTAATATGTCTCTAAATCTCTGACCATTCACAGAATCCATAAGCTTCCAAATCCTTCCTTTTCCATGCTGGTCGTCTTCTGGGCATCCATTTAGCCCTGATTCTGAAGTCACTAACTACTAATCTATGTTGTGGCATACATTCTTCACCTGGGAAGGTTTTGGCATTTATAAGTAGCCATTTTTTCTGTTTCCTGGCAAGAATGTAGTCAATCTGACTAGTGTGTTCACCAGACTGGTAGGTGAGCAGGTGACTGGCAGGTTTCTTGAAGTTAGTATTACAGACCATAAGATCATTTGCATCACAGAACTCCAGCAGCCTGGTTCTCTCCTCATTGCAGGAACCAAATCCATAGCCACTGTGTACACCATAGAAGCTTCCTGCATGTTATCCAACATGCCCATTGAAGTTGCTAGCCACAAAGTGAAGGTCCCTGTCATTCATTGATGAAGTAGTCTGTAAGAGGGTGTCGTAAAATCGGTCTTTCTGCTCATCAGGTAGCCCTGGCTGAGGAGTATAAGCCAAGATAATGGTTACTAATCCACGTTGCAGCACTAATCTAAGCTTAAGTATTCTATCACAAACTCTGACTACCTTGATTACCTTATCAACCCATTTCTGTGCAAGGAGTATACCTACGCCCCCAACTCCATCAGTGTTCCCTACCCAGAAAATCTTACACCTATGTTCTTTGCCTGTGAAGAACCTAACAGAACTTCCTCTCCACCTTACTTCTTGGATGCAACACAAATCTACACGTCTCCATTCAAGCATCTCAACAATCTTACCAGACCTACCTTTCAATGTGCTAACATTAAGTGTGCCAACTCTGAGGGTGTGGAAGGTGTGGGCCCATGAGACCCTGAGATGAGGTACAGCAGCATCATGTATCTGAAAAGAAATCTCACATTTGGCAGAATTCATTAACATACAGTAGCCTTCAACCTGCATACACTACATCATCATTTTATGCGCTACATAATCACTTCATTCCATAGGAGATAAACACTAAGTAGGGATGGGGGAGCATTTAAGCTGTTGGGGGTGTTCAGGGGAAAGACATCCAATAGAGTTTAGAGGATAAAGAGTTCTAGTATAGCTGGTGGCGGTGGGATGGGTGGGCGCACCATGAAACAGCAAACACTCTGGCTGCTGGTGTGAAAGAATAACAATAATAATAATAATGATAATAATAATAATAATAATAATAATAATAATAATAATAATAATAATGAGATAGAATTAGACATTTGCATTCTTAACTAGAACTATAGCCAACAGTATTCTGTCAGCCAAACTGTGACAAAATTAGATAAATGAATGAATAAATGAATAAATTTCATTATTGGATTTTTCAGTAAAATATATCGGAAAAAAATCCTCTTCCCAGTTCTTCAGAATTTAGATCAGAAGTATCAGACAACATCAGTTGTAGGATTTGCAAATGTTCTAGACCCTTTAGTCACTCCACCATCAATTTCTGACTTTGATGTAAAAGGCAACCAAGTGAGTATTATTAGTCTTATTTTGCTTCTAATTACCTTGTATGTTTCTGCTTTATTGAAAGCCTGTTTCCATGTCTGCATGGAACATGGATGTTAAATGCCTCCATGATCACTGATGATGACGTTTGTGATAAATACTCTTTTAAATTAAATCTATCACTGGGCCCTGTTGGAATCCATTTATTTGAGGCAGTGTTTTACAACTGGATGCTCTTTCTGTTGCTCACCTTCCCTACTTTTCAAGTAAAGGATTATTTTTGTAACACAGATTTTTGAAAGTATATAGCAATTAACTAAGCCAGGGTTACTCTGAAATCATGGAATGCAACATGGTGGATTTGAACTATGTTGACAGATGAACTTCACTAAATGGTGAATATCACTAGATACTGAGTGGATGAACAGTCAACAAACTGTCTATGGCCAGAATCAACCAGTTCAATTAGCAAACTTTTACTATCATCTGTAGTTGTGCAGATGAGATATCAAGCTATTGAAAGATCAGTATTACTTATTAGTCCAAGCAAATCACCTGACCAGCTGATGGTGATGATAATCAAACTTGTTTGAAGTAAATAAAATGATGATGGAAATGGTAATGAGAGTAGACCTGTAATAATGATGAACCTGGTCTTTACTTTGTTGAAGAAATAATAAAAATCAATGACCAAGTGTAAAAAGTGTCATCCTCATAGCATTGTGCATGTATTTAATCACTTGTCTTTCACTGACTTCTGAGCAAGAGCTATTTCCTCTTCTGTTTCCCTTGCAGCAGAATGAATAAAACAGAGAATGATAAGAGCTAAAATGCTAAAATTACTAGAAATTATAATTTGTTTTCCTTCTCATAGCTCAAAATACCTGGTGAGGTAGAATATGTGATTATCCCCTTAGATAGTTAAACTATACAGGGAAGGGTCTTACCCAATGAATGGTATAGCAGTATCATCATAAACTATTACAAAAGTAAAGGAAATGCCTTAGAGAGAGGAAATTATAAGGCTACTGGTTCAAGTTCTGAAGATCGAGGAAAGAGTCGTAGCACAGATGATCTCTGACAGAGTAGATCTAGATGAGATGCAGTTTGGCTTTGGACTTAGAAGAGGTACCATGGATGCAATCCTCCTAGTGAGGCAGCTGAAGGAGAATTACTTGGCTAAGAACAAACCACTGTTCCTGGCTATGTTGATTTGGAGATGTTTGACAGAGTACCACAATCAGTAATTTGGTGATCACTAAAAAACTAGGTGTAGATGAATGGCTTATGAGGACTGTACAAGCTATGTATGAAGATGCAATAAATATAGTGAGAATCAACAATGCTTTCAATGATGAATCTAGCCTGAAGGTAGGAGTCCACCAAGATTCAGTCCTCAGTCTTCTCCTATTCATTCTGAAAGCCATCACAGATGAGTTTCAGACTGTTGTCCATGAGAACTCCTATATGCTGATGATTTAGTTCTCTTAGCTGAATGTATACAAAAATTAGAGAAGAAATTCAAAGCATGGAAACTAAACCTAGAATTGAGAGGCCTCGAAGTAAATTTAATGAAGGTGAAGGTTTTAGTAAATAGGAAACATGGGAGGACTTCTGTATCTTCAGGGAAACGGCCCTGCTTGATATGCAGAAAAAGAGTAGGTATAAACTCCAAACATTGTACTCAGTGTTTTATAAATGTTGGGGATTATAAATGTTTTATAAATTTTATAAATGTTGGGGATTTTTTTATGTTAATTATTTTGTTAATTGTTCTTTTAGCTTGTGAAACTGTTAGAAAGCTTTGAGTGTCACATGATAAAAAAAACCATCAAAGAAATAAATAAGGATCTTTCCTTAGCCATTGCTGAGCGAGCCCGTGAAGAAATTGTACTACCTACTGATTTATGGAGAAGACGTGTAAGTAGATAGTATTTTGTTTTTATCTTTACAAGCAACATGTTTTTAGACCTCTGATTTCACACTTCTCTCACCGCTTAACCCTTTCGTTACTGTATTTATTTTGTGATGCTCTGTGTTTCTTTCAATTACTTTAAATATAACAAAGAATTTAGTAAAATAACTTAGTTATCATTCAGCTAGTGTTAGGAACATAAATTGTGACTAAGGTTTGGTGGAAGATTTTAATTCAAAACTTTTGAAAACAGAACATTTGTACTCAGAACCAGAGCTGGTTTCAGCCGGGTTGGTAATGAAAGGGTTAAAGTATCTTTCTTCAAAATGTGTTACTAATATATTTATAAAGCCTGGGTATATATATTTTTTTCTGGAATAGATATGCAGAAATGGCTGTGTGGTTAAGAGGCTCACTTTGCAACCATATGGTTTTGGATTCAATCCTACTTTCCAGCACCTTGGACAAGTGTCTCCTACTATTTCCCTAGGCCAACCAATGCTTTGTGGGTAAATTTGGTAGACAGAAACTGTGTAGAAGCCAGTCCTCTGTGTGTGTGTGTGTGTGCACGCGCATGCATGCTTTTTTTTGTTTGTGTTTGCTGCTCCTTGTGCTTGATAATTGGTGTTGGTTTGCTTACATCTCTGTGACTTTGAGCAGTTCTCAAAAGAAACTGATAGAATAAGTAAGTACAGACTTAAAAAGTAAGTACTGGGGTCAATCTGTTCTACTAAAACCCCCTTCAAGGCAATTCCCCCAGTATAGTTGTTGCCCAATGACTTGAAACAATTAAAAGGTAAAAGAAAATATCCATGTGCATTATAAGAAGTGACTAAAAGAGATGGCACTAGAAGAACATCTGGATGAAAAACATTACCTCAAAAAGTCCCATCCAGCCTATGCCAGAACTGAGGAAAGATGTAAACAATGAAGATGCTGTTTCTATCAAGTTTTCATTCTTTGCTTGAAGTCTTCAGCAATGTTCAATTTGGAACCTAAAACTTAGGTATTTGGGTGAGCAGTTCGGAAGTAGACATCAAACTCAGGGAGGCACAAGCATGGACAGCCTGTCACAAAATAAAGAAGGTCTGGAACTCCAAATTGCCCAGGCAAATCAAAATCAAGCTGTTCATTGCAACTGTCAAATCAGTGCTATTATATGGCAGTGAAACATGGACATTGACACAGAAATTATCAAACAGGTTAAATGGATGCTACACAAGTATGCTATGAATGATCCTAAATGTGAAATGGCAGCAACATATGACAAATGAATGCCTTTATGGAGACACACCAAAAATTAGCAAGAAGATCAGGCAAAGATGGCTGCAACTATCTGGTCACTGTGTGTGCCACCCTGAACTGGAAGCATCCAAATTAGTCTTGTGGAATCCACTTTGTGGTGTTGTAAGAAAAATAAGATATCATCACACTTACATTGACAACTTGATTGCAGACACTGGCCTGGAATGTATCCATGACCATGAGGCAGTGATGTTGGACTCAGAAGTGTGGTGGGTGGACTTTGTTGCTGCAGCCCAAGTTGGAACCTGGCCATAATAATACTAATTCTCTGCAATAATTGATTTCCGTGCCTGGTCGAGAGTATTGGGTAATAACCAAAAGAGTATGATTGTGAGCACAAGCAGCTGAATTGGGGTTCTTCTCAAGGATGTCTGGAATAATGTTACTTGACAGGGTTCATTGCTGAGAGATCAGGGAGTCAGTCCAGGTCAAGTTGCTATTTCTCCACATTGAATGATCACAGCTTCAGTTCTACAAACACAATAGATAGAATGCTGCAGGAAAAGATAGAAAGATTGATTCTCTTAGCCAAGCTAACTTACAGGTGATGTAAGGGTGGGCCAAGACTGCAAT